>NW_024082923.1:0-16425 GCF_003009895.1 Hyaena hyaena
TGAGCACTGAGTGTTATGTAGAAACTAATTTGACAATAAACTATTTGTAAAAAAAAAAAAAAAAAAAAAAAAAATAAAACGATTTTCAATGAACCAACAGGTTTATTTTTTCAGATCAAACTCCTAAAATATTTTCCTTAAAAATCAGCCAAAAATACACTTTATCAACAAAACTAATCAGCATTACTAACATTTATAAATATCATTTATTAATATTTATCATGTACCATTATTACTGTGTTTATTTTATTTATTTTTTTAGATCTGTCACCTCACTCAATTCTAATAGGAATCCTGAGAAGTTTATTCAGATTTTACAGATAAAGAACATGAGGTTTATAAAGTGTAAGCACATGACCCACCTGGTAATTGAACCCAGATCTGTCCTACTTCATAGACTATGCTCTCAATAAATATACCACATAGGGAGATCCAAATATTTAGTATCTTTATTATTTAGCTGATTGATTACCAATATGCATCAGATTAAAATTACATTGGGGCACCTGGGTGGCTCAGGTGGTTGAGCGTCTGACTTTGGATCAAGTCATGATCTCACAGTTTGTGAGTTCGAGCCCGGAATCAGGCTCTGTGCTGACAGCTCACAGCCTGGAGTCTGCTTCCAATTCAGTGTGTCCCTCTCTCTCTCTCTCCCTCTGCCCCTCCCTTGCTCATGATCTGTCTCTCTGTCTCTCAAAAGTAAATAAATGTTAAAAGAAAAGTAAAATAAATAAAATTACATTAAAGATTGGACAAATGTGTTATTTCTCTTAATGTATCATGCCATTTGTTTAAATAAAATATAACTATATTTTATAAGAATAAATTATATCTATTTACACACAGAAAGAACTGGTAACAATTGATGTGGCCAATTTCCTTGACCAAGGCCAAGGAAAAAAATTACATTTTCTTACAACTTACAGCCCACTGACAAGTCCATGAGAGAGACAGAGTGACCTTCCTCTAGGAACTGCATTGCCTTGATGTTGATACTTTGCTAAGGCAAAGGCAGTCTTAGCTTAACATTAGCCTGACCTCCAGGATCCCATAAGTCTCCTTTAACATATGAACATTCTTTTGGAAATATCCTTTATCTCTACTCCCCAAGATATATGTTAGCAATCATCCTCCAAGCATATGGTCTACTGATTTACATCTGAACGGTCTCATGACTAAGGTTTTATTAGACAGTAATAAATGACCTTTCTCTAACAATAACCAGCCCCCTCAAGGTCCTGGAAACTTTGTTTCCAAAATTCCTTAGAGATTTAAAGATATCCTTGACCCCTTCCCAATTTGAATGTATATAATCAGCCAACCCTCACAATTCCAATACAGCTCTTTCTGCCTAAGAGTCCTGACCCTGTACTTTAATAAAACCACCCATCTGCACTGAAGATGTCTCAAAAAATTCTTTCTTGACCATTAACTCTGACCCCCAACATTTACACATCAACAATATCTGACTCTTGGAAAGAAATAGTATAGTAGGTGACAAGGGCATAAGAGGATTCTCTTTTGAGTTTTTAGTCTCTGGAACTTCTGAATTTTGAACCATGGCTATTTTTTACCTACTGAGAAATTTTGTTTAATTACAGCAACAAAAATATGGGGAAAATGTTAAGCTATTAAATTTAAACTTTTTCTAATTATCTGATAATCCATATTGCTAACATGGCTCCATTATACTTTAGAGTTTTGCCAGAAAATATACAGAAAATTACAAGCAGTTTGTATCTTGGAAAAAATATCAAGACACAGAAGTCTAAAAAACCATGTTTGAATCCCTGGCAAGTTGTTTGAGTCTCAGATATCAGCAATATTTACTGGAGAAAATAATTTACTTCCTAAACCTGGTTATTTATATTTTTAATCTGTAAAATAGAAATGATATACCCTGCCTTTAGAATCATCATTAAATTTAGTGACATAAGTTTATATAAAGCATATGATGCAGGGCTAACAACATGTTAGAGGCTCTTTGTGGTTAACAATAAACATTATAAAAATAGTTTTTATTTTTCTCACTGTGGTAACTTGGGACTCATTATTATGGTAGTTTGATCAACAAGTCAAAATAGTTAATTATGAAAAGATTACTATAAAATTGAAAATTACAGAAAACTACAAAGCCAAATGTGTTGACTATTTTCCCACTAAACATAAACTCAAATCATATTGCTAGGCTTTAGACATATTGTATATTTTTATCAGTAGCTAACGTTGTTAAACATACTAAGCAAAATTCTGTCATTTGTTTTTCATATAAAATTGATAATAATACGTATATACTTTTCTGCTTTGTACTGAAGGAAAAAATGGGGCCTTTGACTTTTGTAAGAAAACAAATTATATAGCTAAAATTATGTTACAGACATACATTATAGATATATGCAACAATGAATTTGCCCAAAATTGCTATTTTTTTCTGCTTTCAATGAAAATCCAATTTCCATTTTAATGAAGATTTCTGCAAATACCATATACATATATGTTTTGATATTAAAATCTGTGCAAGTCCTACTCTGTGGGTAAAGAAAATATTTTTATTTATGTTATATCAAATCTGTCTGTAACTTATAGTTTGTCCTTTGTATATAAAGGTAACACTATTAACTGGCCATCAACTGGGCAAGCACATTTACTGGTTTTGTCAGTAACAGCGAAAGTTTTGCCCTGAGAAATCTTAATT
Source organism: Hyaena hyaena (assembly GCF_003009895.1). Lineage (NCBI taxonomy): Eukaryota > Metazoa > Chordata > Mammalia > Carnivora > Hyaenidae > Hyaena > Hyaena hyaena. Next base: position 2,696 of record NW_024082923.1, read on the forward strand.
CATACATCCAATTCCTTTTGTGACAAATGGCATACTTGTGTGAGATATGAATGTTTGCAAGTATACGACTAGAGAAAATAATTGTGCTGTCTGTAATTTAGCCAGGTCTCTATATCAGAACTGAAAATAAGATAATCAGGAAATAGTTTATAAAAACTGCATTACATAGGAGTTTAACAAAATAGAGACAAGGGTGTTTTACACAAATTAATAATTTTAAGCTGTGCATAAAATGTTAATAAATATAAAATAGTAACTCCTGATTATTGAAAAAATAATTATTTGCTATTTGGAGGAGATGTTTTAATATAATTTACTTCACAGAGTCACATGAGACTCATTAACTGGCATTATTAGCTCTTGTAGTTCCCGCTGTTCAGCAGGACCAGAATCTTAGATTAGAGGCTAGTAACTATATTAAATAACAACACCAGCAGCAAAAAACCTTTTTTACCATATTTCATTTATGCATTCACCAAACAAAATTATTGAGCCCTAAATAACTACAGAAGAGGTAAATGTGAATAAGACCCGGATTTGTGGACATTACAGGGTTGAGAATATTAAAAAAAAAGATTTGCATACTATTTATATAATTAGTTATATAACTGTCTATCCATGGATAACCAAATTGATTTATATAAATAATTAAGTTATTACAGATTCTACCAGGATTAGTAACAATACTACTCAGTAGAATTAACACTGGCAGAAAGGAACAAACCAAAGCAAATATGGCTGACATCCCAAGGTACCATGATATTTTGAAGGAACGATTTCTCCAGAGCCTGGCTATTTACAAAGAATTTCTTGAAATAAGCTAAGAGAGCACACAAATAGGAATCATGACCAACATTATATGAAAACAAATGTTCTAAATTCAATGTGTAGTTCAGTTTAGATAGTAAAAGTTGATAAACACATCCAGTGATTACAATTACTTACATGCTTCCAGTTAAATATCCTAACAATTTTATTTCACTGACAAAAGGAGATCAACTAACACAATTTCCTGATATAAAGAGTGAAGAAAAATAAACTGAATCAATTACTTATTGGACAATTTTATTAGCAACATACTATTTTCAGTACTCTTCTAGAAAGTAGGGTTATTTGAGTGAATAAATTGACAAAGTCCTTGCCTCAGGGAGCTTACCTTCTATTACAACACAGGATTAAAGTAAATAAATGATACAAGGGAGTGACTAACTGATACAGAGTAAAGGGAAAGAAGAAAATAATTAGATATTTTACTCTGATATTTTGAAAATCAATTTGCTTATGCTATAATTAGTTCAGTACTTCAGAAAATTTATTATTTGGAGGATTATTATTATTATTATTATTCATTGAACTTGCACATACTTTAGTGATAATAAATATTTTATACAATTCTAAATAGTTTCTCAGTATTTAGTCATCAAAATACGAGACTGGTTATTTCTTGAATTAACTCTTGAACTGATTTCATCTTGAATAATACATTGGAAAGGTGAAATTTTGTAAGCTATAGGAAGCAAAGGTCTATAATGTGAGTATGCAATATCATTTGTGATCAAGGAGTACAGAAAATTACATATACTTTTTATTTGGGGAATAAATTATTTATTCTATCTATCTATGTATAAATATATAATAGTAAACTACACATAATATAAAATCATGTTGTACAATTTACATATATACAATATATTTGTTAATTTTTCCTCAATAAAGTTTTTGAAAACTCATTAAATCAGCAAACAAGAAAAAGAAATAAAAACAGGTACACAATATTCATTATGTAGACCTACTTGGTACTTGAAGAGGTTGTTTCAAGTGAAGATAGGATTTGGAAAAGACTGACATTCAATTGCCAAACTCAGATGCATTTTATACAAGCTAAGAAATATATATTTGAATAAATGTCTATTTATATTAATGTTTTTAATACATCAATTTTTTTAAGATTTCTTTTAAGTAATAATGTCTTTTACGTTCATCATGGGGCTTGAACTCAAAACCTCAAGATCAAGAGTCACATGCTCTAATGACCATGCCAGCCAGGCACCCCACCAAAATTTTTTCTATACTAATAATTTAACAAATTTCAAGATGTTCATTGAAGCAGTTGTTTTAAAAAAGAAGAGAAAATACAAAGTGTTAATTACATCTCTGATTAGTATTTTTACAGGTTACCTCAAAATTAATTATGAGAACCTATTTTAATATCAGAGGCAACTGTTTTTCTGTCTCACTGTGTCAATTTAACTGATTTTGCCCATCAGACAATAACATATTGGAAAAAATATTAATGTTCATTTACATGGTCTTTAATTCTTTCATTTAAATGTCTTTTTCTGTTATTTCTGATGTCATAAGTTCCCAACAGGGCTTACTCTTGTCCAAGACAAGACACTCATTTTAAACTATAGTAAAGGAAATCTACAATGTTTTTCCATTATAAATAGTCTTATTATAAGAACCACTGTTTTGAAATGGATCTAATAAATTGTCTTTAATTCTTTCTGATAAGGTAGTCATTAATTTATGACCTAGTATTTACCAGGATATTTTAAAACTTCATAAAATAGCTTGATCTATTCTAGACTTCTCAGAAAAGGATTATATTGTTCTTTTTTTCTCACCTACTGGAACTGTAGAAGTACTAATCACAGACACAAATTCAGTATTCTGAATATATTCTTCTTCAGGGCACAGATGATGGTGATCTCTAAAGATCATCCTAAACTCCTTCTATTCCATTTGTCCTCACCAACAATCACCCATAAGGTCTATTTATTTCTATACCCTTGAGACATAGGTTTTTGGAACTATAAAATCCACCTGTCTTCTTCTGATGTGGTAGCAAGTCTCCATGAATTATGCCAGGCCACGAGATTCACAACGCAGTGAAATTTTATCTGCAGTAGTGCCATCTTTCTTTCTTTTATATTTTTTAAAGAAAAATAAATTTTTATTTATTTCTGAGGGATAAAGAGAGAGAGAGAGAGAGACAGACAGACAGACAGACAGCGTGAGACGGGGAGGGTCAGAGAGAGAGGGAGAAACAGAATCTGAAACCGGCTCCAGGCTCTGAGCTAGCTGTCAGCACAGAGCCCGATGCGAGGCTGGAACCCATGAACCATGAGATCTTGATCAGAGCTGAAGTCGGACGCTTAACCGACTGAGCCACCCAGGCACCCCAGTAGTCCCATCTTTCCATCTAACATGATTTATTAAAAAAAAAATAATCAGAGCTTTTACCATTTTTCTTTGATAATAATTCATAACATGGTATTCTAAAACACGGTTCTAAAAGGAAGGAATCTAATATTTTATTTAACCACATATGAACATGAAAGTCTACATATACTAATACAAAAGGAACATTTTTTGTTCGTTATACCAAAGTCCTACGGCAAGTAATTTGTTAAGTTTTGAAATGTTTAGAGATACCTGATTTGTATAGATGAAAATAATGTATCTGTAATCATATTGATTTATCTTTTTATACTATTTAGAGTCATTTCTACAGATTCTATGTGTATTTCAATATCAATTTCATAGTATGTTTCCCATAGAACAATTTTACTAATATTATCTTCCTTTTCCTTATAGATATTTTAATATTAGAATATGTACTTAAAGTTTTAGCACATTGTCTAAAATGAGGCCACTTATATTCTCTCTTTTCTTATTTTAGTAGCTTTTGAATAAACATTTTATAACATATACCTTATGTATGAAGATTATATTTAGTTTATGAACAATTCATTTAAATTTGAAATATGTGTATGTCTAGAAATGATAAGAAACATAAATCTGACAAAATATGTTTATATGTAAAACATCTGAAATATGTGTGTCTATCTATCATCTATCATCAATTCAGACAACTAATTTATGGAAAAATAAAATCTCTCAGAAGATCAGCTGAGAGAAAAGATATGTGATGCTATCATTTGAAAGATGCTTTTGAATGTAACAAGGTAAAACAAATACAAAGTGCTAGAAAGTTTCAAGTGATTATGAATCACCCTCTCCCACATTCTTCCTTCCAACATTGTGGGTAAAAGTTTCAATTAGATACAATCTTTACTTCTAGGACAGGAAAATATCAAGAAATTACTGTGTGGTCTATTGATTCCTGAAAGGAGGGGGAAAAAAGGAAAGAAGGAAACAAGTCTATTGTGGTTTGAATACTTCAATTTGGGGCCCAAATCTAAGGAGAGGAAATTCTAATTTAGCTGGGTCAAGACTGAGGATTTTTGCCTTCCTCAAAGACTCAGAGCCTAGTCCTGGGAAGCTAAAGGAAAAAAAAAAAAACATAAATGAAAAATTAATATTATTCTTATTACAAAACCTCAGTAAAAAGTAGATGAACTCAAATTCTAACGCCAAGAATCTGGTTGTTTTCCTTTGTCACTTTTAAAATTACAGACAGCATGTTGTAACTTTCTTCACTTTTTACTCCTAACTGTGGTATTGACAATTAGTGTCAGTCACTAATTATTGGATTGTGCAATGCTTCATGGTAATCCCCAAACTCAAGACAAAGAGCCTTACAGGAACACTGTCTATTTCTCTTCACAATCCCAAAATGCCGTACCTCATCCTAGAGAATAATTTCAACTATTCACATGTGATTCTGTTACAAAAGAGTGTCTACATTATTATTAATGACATTTGCTATTCAGTCAGTATTGAAACTTGTGTTGCCTTTTATAAAAAGCCACTATCAACTTCTTCTATTTAGTTTAAATAACATGTATGAAAGATGAGGGCTGTCCATCACACATTTCCAAAAATACTCCCTGAAATATAAGGCCTGGAAATTATAATTTGTTATCATTCCATGAATCTAATTCTCATGTACCCTGAATGGCAAAACCTATTGGTCTTTTTTATTATTCTTTATCATACTGTACTACAGTTCCTAGGATAGCAAAGTTGGCATCTATGTGGTTAATGAAGGACTTCACATGGTTAAAGTAGTTCAAGACAAGCTGCACAGTTTATTATGGATCTGGATGTTGTATTAAAGCTTACTACAAATAGTCACTAACTGCTGGGAGGCCTGAATATTCTATACAGTCATTCTCTGTATTGGTAGATACTCATCTTCTTAATTTGATAATATAACATTAGGGCACTGATCACTTAACAAACCAGGTATAACCCTTAACAAGGCTGTCAAAGAAAGTACTTGACTCCAATCTTATTTTCATTCTGTAATGGAAATGAAGGACAAGTTGGGAAATCCAGGAATTTCTCACTAAATAGTCAAATAGCTCAATGAGTCATAGTTGGTTTTTTCAGAAGCTAAAACAAAAACAAAAACACCAAAATCCTGACGGAGATATCAGGAAAACCCTTGCACTGGCAAAAGGGAGGTTTTCATAAGAATAGATTCTCCTTTCTAGAATTCTTAATTATTTTCTGACTACCTTTTAGGGGATTCCATCCTGTCCAGTAACTCCCTAACAACATCCAACAAGGGTAATTTAGATAAAGTTCTGAAAGGGACGTATAGTTTTACAACCTCTTCAATATTAGTATGAATTTTGGCATCTATGTATTAGATCTCAAGTCCGTTTCCCCAAGAACTTATGAGGCAAATTCATAACACAGCGCCTGGAATAAAAAGACAATCAATGATTGTTTCCTTACCATTATTTTTGGATGAGAAAGTGTTATTTTTCACATCTTTTTATATCTATCAATATTTTGTAATCACATTTTTGCTTCAAGCGGGAAAAAAATCCTGTATCTACATAGGCTGAACTCCAGTTGAATATAGAACTGTTGTAATAGACCAGCAATGTGAACTCTAACATAAAACAATGAATATATGGGAAGAAGTTAAGCAATGCTACTTTTAAAAATTCTAATTTGAGGGGTGCCCAGGTGGCTTAGTTAGTTGAGCATCTGACTCCTGATTTTGGCTTAGTTCATGATCCCAGGGCTGTGGAATTAAGCTCTAGACTGGGATCCATGCTAAGTGCAGAGCCTGTTTAAGACTCTTTCCTCTTCTGCCCTTCTCCCTCCCTCTCAAAAAAAAAAAAATCCTAATTTTACTATTACAATCATTGGTGTTGTAGAACTGTTGTATATCTCCCTAAAATGAGAATACAAAGAAGTTTGCACTTAAGGCAAGAAGATTTGTAATTCTATATGACAAAAAGATTCAAACATTTACTGAATATCACTTGAGTAAAGAGAGAACATATTAAAAAATAAACTGAGCTATATAAAATAAGACAGAATTTCCATTTTAAAATTGTGGTGTCCTTATCTACATGGTCAACTAATCTTCAACAAAGCAGGAAGGAATATCCAATGGAGAAAAGACAGTCTCTTCAACAAATAATGTTGGGAAAACTGGACAGCAACATACAAAAGAATGAAACTAGATCACTTTCTTATACCATACCAAAAAACAAACAAACAAACAAACAAACAAACAAAAAAAAAAAACTTCTAACTGGATGAAAGACCTAAATGTAAGACAGGAAACCATTAAAATCCTAGAGGAGAAAATAGGCAGAAATTTCTTTGACATCTACCATAGCAACTTTTTACTAGATATGTTACCTGAGGCAAGGGAAACAAAAGTAAAAATAAACTATTGAGACTCCATCAAGATAAAAATCTTCTACACAGCAAAGGAAATCACGAAACTAAAAGGCAAATGATTGAATGGGAGAAGATATTTGCAACTGACATAGCTGAAAAAGGGTTAGTATCTAAAATATATTAAAAACTAATAAAACTCAGTGGCCCAAAAACATACAATCAAGAAATATGCAAAAGACATGAACAGGCATTTTTCCAAAGAAGGCATCTAGATGCTAACAGACACATGAAAAGATACTCAACATCCCTCATCAGGGAAATACAAATCAAAACCATGATGTGATACCACCTCACACCTGTCAGAATAGCTAAAATTAACAACTCAGGAAACAACGGATGTTGGCGAGAATGTGGAGAAATGGGAACACTGTTACACTGTTGGTGGGGATGTAAGCTGGTGTAGCCATTCTGGAAAACAGTGTGGCGTTTCCTCCAAAACTTAAAAACAGAACTACGCTATGATCCAGCAACTGCACTATTAGGTATTTATCCCAAGCTGACAAAAATGCTGATTCAAAGGGGCACATGCACCCCAATGTTTATAGCAGTGCTAGAAACTACAGCCAAATTATGGAAAGAGCCCAAATGCCCATCAACTGATGAAGGGATAAAGAAGATATTATGTGAATGCATATACATACACACCAACACACACACAATGGAATATTAGCCATATAGAAGAATGGAATCTTGCCATTTGTAACAAAATGGATGGAGCTAGAGTGTATTACGCTAAAGGAAATTAGTCAATCAGAGAAAGAACAAATACCATATGATTTCATTCATATGTGGAATTTAAAAAACAAAACAGATGAACACAGAGAGGAAAAAGAGTAAGGCAAACCATAAGAAACTCTTAACTACAGAGAACAAACTGAGGCTTACTGAAGGAGAGGTGGGCTGGTGGGTAGGTTAAGTGGGTGATGAGTATTAAAGAGAGCATTAGTTGTTATCAGCACCAAGTGTTGTGTATAAGTGATGAACACAAAATTCTACACACAAACCTATTATTACATGAACTATAATTTAAAGAAAAGCTTGCAAAAGAAAAAATGAAATTGTGGTGTCCTCTTTTATTTTAAAACTGACTGTATACATCCTAGAAAACACTTGTGTGGTGTTTATTAAATTTGGTGTGTATAAAATACATTAGGATTCTAATATATTTGCTCTGTTTTTAATTGCTTATGTGGACCTTTGTGGTTTTTCATTATAGCCCTATTGCCATTCAAGCAGCTAATTAACCTCAATTATTAGGTACCTTATTCACAAAAGTACCCTCTGCTTTATATTTAGTTACCTTTTCAAATCCCAGAACCACAAGGCTTAGAAGATGATAAGGGTAGGGGGCGCCTGGGTGGCTTTGTCGGTTGAGCGTCCGACTTTCGCTCAGGTCATGATCTCGAGGTTCGTGGGTTCGAGCTCTGCATCGGGCTCTGTGCTGACTGCCAGCTCGGAGCCTGGAGCCTGTTTCAGAGTCTGTGTCTCCCTCTCTCTCTGACCCTCCCCTGCTCACGCTGTCTCTCTCTCTCTCTCCTAGAAATAAATAAAAATATAAAAAAAAAAAGATGATAAGGGTAAATAGCTATCTATGGAGTGGAAAGCATGTATTTTACATGGAAAAAATGCCTATTTAACATAAGACAATATTATCTCAATTATTAAAAATAAATAAAAATAAAAGCAACTAACTTAAAAGATCACATTTAGCGCCGAATGTCTTTCTTACAAAAAAATTCTAGGAGAAAATAGCTACTTGGTGTATATCTAAAAACATTTATGTCCCCTATAAATTGATCATGAACTTTAAGAATACATTCAGCATAAAATATTTGATTTTATACAAAGTGGTAATATCAATTAATTCCATTTTTATCAAGTACTTACTCATAATACTGTAATAGCAGTCGAGTTTCAGAACTCAGTCACTTAAAATACATAGAAACTTTGTGTATAAATGTAGGTGTTTATATGCAATAAATTATTTTGATGTTAATTCTGATTCAGTAGGAAATAATTTAGTAGTCTACCACAACTCTCTATTAAAGAGAATATTTGATACATAGAACTTTTCATATACTCATAAGACAAACATCACTGTTCCCTGAAAATGAATCAATGTTACTTCTCAATACGAAAGTTATATGACTTAATTATAATACTATTTGTAATGATCCATTTGAAATTTATTTAAGCTAATAAGACAGTTTTTATGGAAGAAAACTATAAAATTAGATTTTTTTTCTTAAAATAGTATCCTTGACTACAGCTCAGAGAATTGTTTGTTGGTTAGCAGGTGGTATAAGAGTTGAAGGACGCTCTCATAGGAGGTCAGTGTGAGAGGATGTAGAAACAAATTACCAATGCCAGCCATGCAAAATATTTACAGGTAAAACTGTTTGGGTGCTGTATCAGACAAAAGAAGTGAAAGACGGGAAGTATGATGAACAGTTCCCCGGCTGGCTTGTAGAACAAGATGAAAGATGGTGTTCTGTTTATTGGGGTGGGGGTGGGGCTCTTGGAAACAAACGAACAAACAAACAAACAAAAACTAAGTTGTATTGGACGAACATGAGTTCAGTTGGTTGGTTGAATCTGAAGAGTTTTTATGGCTATGTATCACAGCTCTGGCTAAACATGATCACCATAGGAAACTTTTGAAAATACCTCTAAATGTTATGATTTATTTTTTTTTCTTTCTGGAATAGATCCCACATGTCAAAAATTTTTAAAAGCCCATAAGTGACCTAATTAAGTGTAGATAACCAGATGCTGTGAAAATGTGAACTTTCATGTATATTGCTTATGTATCAAAAATTGTAAAATATATTAGATATTAAATATGTAAAATGAGATTATGAAGATGTTATGGTAATGAAGAAACCTTTTTTTTTAGTAAGAAACCATAATATTAACCCCAAATTTCATCAATATGTTGCTTTTTTTCTCCCTGGAGGATTTCTGTATTAGTTTTTCAAAATATTTTCCTCCATTGGTGATGCTGAATATTAGGATTCACTTTACATGAGTTTCCTTCTAAGCATGGAAATGTCTTTTCTCTTCTTTAATTGGTGTTTTGTGTTTTAACTCACAAATCTTGTTTTCTTATATTTCTCTCATGTTTTCTTTTCTTTATTAATACTTTCAATTATGCAAAAATAGTTCTTATAGCCTTATCCTTTCCATGTTGTTATTAGTAAATTCATTAATAAACTATTGCTTTCATAACTGAATTTTACAGCCAATAGAGTGTTGGAAATGTTTAATTTTAGTCAGTTAACTTTTGTCATATATTCTATGTTAAAAGAACGTCATAATATTTGCCATCAATCATAGTTGAAAAATAGCTTCTACAAGATTTAATAAAATAAATTTAACACTTTTTATTCCTGGGATATAATGTGTTTTGCCAATGGAGTTAAATTAGTCCATTTTGGTTTATTCATTAGTTTACTATTTGGTTAAATTAATAACTTCATATTCAGTCAACGGTAAACCATAACTATTCCATTACATTACAATCAGTAATTTATGACTGTCAAAAAAGAAATATCAATAAGACTGAACATTTCAATTACACATTTATAAATATGTATATATACACATATCACACATACCCACAATTATTCAGCACATATTAATGTAGAAATATAATTAATAAAATTTTAGAACATTATAAACATACATGTATGTACACACATACATATTTACCAATAATGAGAAGAAAACACTGATTGTTTACAATTTTTTCTTTTAATTTCTAGGAGAGAGAGAGCGAGAGAGCGAGAGAGACAGCGTGAGCAGGGGAGGGTCAGAGAAAGAGGGAGACACAGACTCCGAAATAGGCTCTAGGCTCTGAGCTGGCAGTCAGCACAGAGCCCGACGCGGGGCTCGAACCCACGAACCGCAGAATCATGACCTAAGCGAAAGTCGGACGCTTAACCGACTAAGCCACCCAGGCGCCCCTACAATTTTTTTTTAAACATAATGTATATAGATCTATTATATAAACTAACTAGAAAATGACTATGAAGGCAGGGATTAGATGCCACGTGATTGTCATTTTTACATTCCCAGTGAGTCATTCAGTGCACAGAGGAGGTACATAGTAAGTATTTTCTCTATTACAAGGGTTCAGCACTAACCTGCTAGTAGACTTTTTTTTTTATACCAATATATTAAAATACTATCAACAACAGCTCCAAATATAGTAATTCTTTTTTTTCCCATTCTAATGACTCAAATCTTGGCATAAAAGTGTTTCTTTTGAAAAACATAATTTTTTTCAGGATGCACATATAATGATTTACCTGCCTTTATGAATCACAAAATAATAGATTATTGAGGTTATGAATATTTCACATGTCAGCACTTGTGGATCAAAATATAGCTCAACTGACAATTTCTGAAAGGTCTACATAACTTTTTTTTCTCATTAATACACTATGATGAAAAGTCATTGGCAATGCAAATTCTTCATCGTAAAATGAAAGATTAAATCAAATAAAAATGCAGTGTTAACTTTTAAAACCCATGTTTTAAAAATAAACATTCCACTGTCGTTTATGAGGCATCAAATAAAAGTCACAGAAGCATCATCATAAATGTGACTTCACAGGAGTTAAAGTCATAAATTCCTTTCCAAACGTTTTATGAAGCTAAAGAAATAGCAGCTAGTATTTGAGAAAGCTGGAAATTGTTGTGTGACAAGAATTACTGATTATTCTTTAGTATCTAATGGATTATATTTAATAAAATAAATGTCTATTGCTCAATTTTCACCTCAGACAGAAACAAAGCTCCTATCAATATGAAAACATGTATAATATGTTGAATTCAAATAATTTAACCTAACATAGTTCCATGACAGGGAGGGAATGGGCTCTTTCAACATTAAACATAATGCTTTTGTTTCTAAGTTACTCCTTTCTCTACTCCAGTCATTGGATAGTGCTTCACACCAATATCTGAGTACTTGTTGCCCTTCTCCATTTACTCAGCATTGTCTAACAATGACCAATGGAAGGTCATAAATGTTTAGGACAGTACCTTAAAATTAGTTATTTTCAAAGGAATTCTTTGAAAGGTAATTCTAAAATTTTGAAAGCTTTGCTACATACTTTATCATTATTTATATGACTTTTTGTGAAATATAATGTGTTTCGGTGGTGCTCAACAAACTGACATTAATCTTATTGTTTCTTGAAACATGAATTCTACCAAAAAAGAATTCTAACTTTTATAGGATTAGGACCTAATAAAAAATGTGTTCTATCATATGTTTCTTTAAAATATAGAATCACAATTTGAATTTTGTTAGAAATGCCTATCCACATTTTTTTTACTTAAAAAAAAAAGTTTTGATGTATTTTCTTCTGTTTTTTCACCCAAGTAAATTTCATCATCACTTTCTCAATTCACAATGAAAAATTACACTCACTGATATATTAAAAATCTTCAGAATTTCAGAGCTCAACATTTAGGAAAATCCATTGAATTATATCTTACTTTATGTTTTCATTAATATCCTAATAAAATTTCTAGATATTTGCTGTTTATTTATTCCTAAACATTATGTCAATTGTATTATTTAAAAGGCATTTGTTTCTTGTATTTTGTCATGAGGTTTTCCAGTTCTGAAAACTGAAACTGATTTAAATGCATTTATCTAGTTCCTTTTTCTAGTCACCTTACTAGCTTCCTTTTTGTTTGAATTGTTTTCTTTCGGGTTGATATATATATGTGTATATATATTTTTTTGCTTTTCAACAAAAAAAGTCATAATTTCTGAAAGCAATGATATGTTTATTTCTAATCTCACTCTGTCTCTTCCCTGTATCTCTTCCGTATATATATTTACATTTTGGTAAATAAATATATTTTTATATAATCACCTTTTCTGATTTTAAAGTGAGAGAACAGTGCCCAATGGGTTTAAAAAACACTCTCAAATCTGACTATATAATTTTGCCCTGTTTATGTATTACTCCATAACAAATAATCCTAAAACTTAGTGGTTTTAAAACTATAAAGAAATCATTTTATTATCTCTCATGATCTTAATGGGTCATAAATTCAAGAGGGCCTTGACTAGGTGTTTCTGTCTTGGGGTCATTATTTAATGTGGTTGCAGCCAGATGCTGGTGCCCAGGAGCTGGAGTAGCAGGGGCAGGGAAGCACTTGGCTGGAGGCTGGTTAGATATTGCTGCCTTATGCACTGTGCGCGTGGTCTCAGCATGAGCTCCTCTGGGCTTCCTCTAGGCATGGCAGCCTCAGAACAGTTGGATTGCTTACTTGTCACCTGTTGGCTTCAAGAATAAATATTCCAGAGAGCGAGGCAGAAACTATCACCTTTCGTGACCTAGCCAAGAAAGTCAGTGTCATATAATTTCCAGAGAACTTTATTAATAACAATCAAAAGTTTATTCACATTCATAGTAAGAAACATATATCACACTTTTTTTTTTTTTACAAATAGTTTATTGTCAAGTTGGTTTCCACATAACACCCAGTGATCATTCCCACAAGTACCCTCCTCGATGCCCATCCCCCCCACATCCATCAGTCCTCAGTTTTTGTCAGCATTCAAGAGTCTCTCATGGTTTGCCTCTCTCCCTTTCCCCCACTATTTCCCCTCTTCTTCTCCCCCATTGTCCTCCGTTAAGTTGCTCCTAATCCTCCTATACGTGCAAACATGTGATATTTGTCCTCTGCCTGACTTATTTCATTCAGCATAACACCCTCAAGGTCCATCCATGCTGCTACACATGGCCAGATTTCATTTTTTCTCATTGCCATGTAGTATTCCATGGTATAGATAAACCACATCTTCTTGATCCATTCGTCCGTTGATGGACACTTAGGCTCTTTCCATGTTTTAGCTATTGTGGAGAGTGCTGCTATGAACATTGGGGTACATGTGCCCCTATGCATCAGCATTTCTATATCCCTTGGGTAAATTCCTAGCAGTGCTATTGCTGGGTCATAGGGGAGTTCTATTGTTAGTTTTTTGAGGAACATCCACACTGTTTTCCAGAGGGGCTGTACCAGTTTGCATTCCCACCAACAGTGTAGGAGGGTGCCCGTTTCTCCACATCCTCGCCAGCATCTCG
>NW_024082923.1:16883-65497 GCF_003009895.1 Hyaena hyaena
GTTTCATTCTTCTGCATGTTGCTGTCCAGTTCTCCCAACACCATCTGTTAAAAAGGCTGTCTTTTTTCCATTGGATATTCTTTCCTGCTTTGTCAAAGATCAGTTGGCTGTATACTTTTGGGTCCACTTCTGAGTTCTCAATTCTGTTCCATTGGTCTATGTGTCTGTTTTTGTGCCAATACCATACTGTCTTGATGATGACAGCTTTGTAGTAGAGGCTAAAGTCTGGGATGGTGATACCTCCCGTTTTGGTTTTATTTTTCAGTATTACTTTGGCTATTCGGGGTCTTTTGTGGTTCCATACAAATTTTAGGATAGTTTGCTCTAGCTTTGAGAAGTATGCTGGTGCAATTTTGATTGGAATTGCATTGAATGTGTAGATTGCTTTGGGTAGTAATAACATTTTAACTATATTTATTCTTCCTGTCCATGAGCATGGAATGTTTTTCCATTTCTTTGTGTCTTCTTCAATTTCCTTCATAAGTTTTGTATAGTTTTCATGATACAGATCTCTTATGTCTTTGATTAAGTTTATTCCTAGGTATTTTATGGTTTTTTGTGCAATTGTGAATGGGATCAGCTTCTTGATTTCTCTTTCTGTTGCTTCATTGTTGGTGTATAAAAATGCAACCGATTTCTGTACATGGATTTTGTACCCTGCAACTTGGCTGAATTCTTGGATCAGTTCCAGTAGGTTTCTGGTGGAGTCTATTGGGTTTTCTATGTAGAGTATCATGTCATCTCCAAAGAGTGTAAGTTTGACTTCCTCTTTGCCAATTCTGATGCCTTTGATTTCCTTTTGTTGTCTGATGGCTGATGCTAGGACTTCCAGCACTATGTTAAACAGCAGTGGTGAGAGTGGACATCCCTATCGTGTTCCTGATCTCAGGGGGAAAGCTCTCACTTTTTCCCCATTGAGGATGATATTAGCTGAAGGCTTGTCATAGATGGTTTTTATGATGTTTAAGTACATATATCACACTTCTTGATGAGGTGATTGTCAAATAATTAAGAGTCACATTTTTAAAATAAGAACTTTGGCATTTTGCAATATATTTGCTATTTACATTGAATAAATACTCTTTATAAGATTGAGAAAAATTCCGTCTATTTTAATTTATTTAAATATTTTCATTTCTTTTAATTAGAATGTACTTTAAAATTTCTATCAGCATCTATCAATATAACAAATATATTGACTTCATTCCTAAGTATTTAATGTTAACCATACACATTCATGATAGATCCTAAATACACAGAAATGAAAGAGGCAAGGTCTCTTTCCTTCAGCACCTGAGATGTGCCAACCATGCTGAATCATTTCAATTATTATTTATAACTACAAACTTTCTGTTGGTCAGAGAATCACCCAACCAGTTTACATTTTGCTGAGCAATTTTCTCTCATACTTAGCCCATTCACCATTTTCTTCTTCTTTCAGACCTCAGAACTCCCAGTCCTAACTCTCAGTTCATCCTGGTTCCTATTTTACTGGGCAGGGGGTGGGGGTTGGAGGTATGTGAGGGAGAGAGCTATCAGTAGACATATGTAGTATCATGTTCATAAAAATTTCCATAAATCTCTACCTCCATGTTCTGTTTTCCTTCCAGTTAAAATTGATACATTATTTCTGCTACTCTCTTTTCTTCTCCATTTCTGTACTAAAACCTATTCCTTGACTTCCCAAATATTGTGATCCTCCAGTTAATGTCACTCTACTTAGACTATAAAATTTTTGTTTGTCTACTAGATCATCCTTATCAGAATAGAAATTCAGTATTATATCTTCCATTTTATAATAAATTCTATGAATCCATATGTTCTTCCACTTACTACTCTGATTCTCCTTATAGTAAAGCACTTCAAAGAATTTTACTAAACTAAAGGTTTCGATTTTCTCTGATGCCATTCACCTTTGGATATATAGAAATCTATATTTTCCCTCACATAGCACTGAAACTGTTTTGGATAAGACAGTCACATGTTCCTGAATTCAATAGTCATTTCTACTGTTTTATTTAATTTTGAGAGAGAGAGAGCACACAAATGGCGGAGGAATGGGGGATAGGGGAGGACAGGAGGTCTGACTGGATTCTGCACTGAAGGCAGTGGGCCCCAATGCCAGGCTCAAACTCAGAAACCATGAGATCATGACCTGAGCCAAAATCCAAAGGTCAACCAACTGAGCCACCCAGACACCCCCATACTCATTTCTTAGTTCTCAGCTTAACTTACTTCACTGTACCATTTTACACAGTGACCCCTTTTTTGAAATATTTCCTTCACAATTTTAATGTCAGTAGTGGATTAGTTGCTCACCAACTTATTTCGTCTTATGGTCTACTAAAAATGTAGAAGCTTCAATTTATTTCATTTGAGTTTCTAAACTTATTTTGGTAAAAATAATTGATTGAATATCAGGAGGAAAATAATCTTTATGAACAAATACATTTCAACCAGAACATCTTTCTACCTAAGCCTAAAATATAGCTAATATTATTCAGATTTCTCTTTCAGAAAATTAATTAGGAAGGTTTCCATTAATATGATTAATTGTGATTAGTTTCATTAATATGGAATTAACTATTTGTAAAGATATGTTAGAATTCTGCTATTCACCTTCTAGTTGGGAACAAAAGTATTAGGAGTATTCCTGAACTCCATTTTCTTCCTTTATCAGGAACATCCAGGTAAAGTAAGAAAGATGATCTAGTCAAATCCCCTTATAAAATACTAATGATACACCTCCTGGAAAACATTAATGTTATTTACAAGTAGAGCTTCTTTATCTGGTCTGTCTAGATTATATTATGTTAAAACAACCCCATATCTATGGATTTATGGGGTATGGCCCCTGAAATTTTTATGTAAGCTATGTGATTATTGGAATAAAAAAAATGAAGGTGTCTTATCACTGAGATAGATCTCTTTTGTGTAAGTGAGTACTACATAGCCTCTCAGAAACTTCATATATTAAACCAGGGCCAAAAAACATTCAAATATGGCAAGAAAGAATTCTGGGAGGGGACAATGAAATCCTGAACTCTGTGCTTTCCCTGTTTTCCCTTTGCAATTACTCATATCAATAAAATTATTAGAATGCTTGGAAATGGTAAGATTCTGATTCTCATGCATATGATTTAACAATGTGTCACATGGTGATATTTAACCAACCTTGGTGTCAATTTTTAATTTTGACATAATTTCAAGTCTTCAGAAAGATACAAGAATTGTATACAAAACTCCTGTGCAGCCTTTAACCATAATTGTTTATGTTTGCCCCTCCCCATAGAAATATACATATATATGCATGCACATAAAGTTCATATATATGTTAAAATTAAATACAAAATGAAGAGCAGACTTAAGAATTTCCTGAGCAAACAAAACCAATTATGTCACACAAGCAAAACTTAATTTAGCTTATTCTGCAAAATAAGTAAAACTTAACCAGGTTGCTTCTTGTAAATGCTTCTAAAAGTCATAAACAAAACAATCTGTTCCCCAAAAATGACATAAGGTAAGCACTTTTTAACCAATTCTATCACTAAATAACCTGTCACTAGAAAAACTTTGATGTTAAAACCAATCATTATAAAAAATAAACAGCCTCTGTATTTTCACTATATAAGTTGTCCTGTAACAATATACCCCTGAGTCTTATTCCACTGTTGGTTTACGGCTCCCAGTTTACACACTGGTTTTATGTGCACAGTAAACTCTTACTAATTACTATTTTATTAATCTGGTGTTTTCAGTTTTCCTGTTGCTGGATTTTTTGACATACACATATAGTTTATATTTATAATTAGCTTTTTGAGAGTATGATGAAATCAAGATCATATTCATAATAACAAAACAATTTTGGCCTTTTTACTGTATTGACATTTATATTAATAATGCAAAAGTTATAGTGAGTAAAATTGTTAGTATCTCATCATGAAATCAAAGAAGTAGCCCCAAACCGTAATAGTAATCACTGTATTCTCTCCTACCATAAATTTGCAGGGAGAAAAAGAAAGCCCATTTTACTTAGGAATGGCCTTGATGAAGCAATAAAAATTGTTAAATTTATTAAATCCCAGCCTTTGTATATATTTCTTTTTAATATTCTTGGTGATGAAGTGGGAAATAGGTATAAAGCTCTTCTGATGCATATAGAGAAATGATGAATGTCTTGAAAAGAAGCACTTGTACATCTATTTGAAGTATGAAAACTAGCTGCTTTTCTATTGAATATTTTTTGTTGGAAGAATCCATGACAGCCAAACTATGGGACTCTGACTTGAGTATCTGGCAGTTATTTTCTTAAATATGAATGAATTGAATCTGTCAGTTCAAGGAAATTGGTAATATATGTTTCCAATGATAAAATTCAAGCTTCAAAGATGAAGTTACAATTGTTGGGATTTGTATCCACCACCATGACTTTGATATATTCCAAAGCTTAAGGACTTTCAGGAGAGATCAGTGGTGATATAATATTTTATAATAAAATATATGTATATTTGGAATAATAATAAAACCTCAGTTAACCATTCATATTTAGCATAATTATTGATAGGTTTGGAGTTCAGTTTAACATTTTACTATTTCTCTTCTACTTGTCCAACACTTTTTTTCTTTTTATGTATCTCCCTCTCCTTCTTATATAGTTTTAAATGAGTACTATTTCTTATTATATTTCCTCTATTGGCAATTTAGCTAACCCCTTTGCATCATTTTTCCCCTTATTAGGTGTTAGGATATACATCCTTAATTTGTTATAGTCTATAGAGAGTTAATTTTGTACTCATAATTTGAATTAAATACGTTATAAACTGTATATCCAATTACCCTTTGATACTCTGTGCTATTTTCATAATATATGGAATATCTACATCTATACCTATATCTATATCTATATATAATGTAAAATATATCATTATAATATATACTATAAACTCTAAGCTTTACAGAGCATGTAACACTGATTTAAAACTAACAGTAAGTAATTAGGAAAAATACAAATTAGAAAATTAAGGAACTAATTTATCCATAAGGAGAATACATTGATGATCTTGATAATATAATTTCTGATAATTCTGTGGATAATGTTTATAATTCATCTATGGAGCATAAAATTATTATAGTTCTGTAAATGATAAAAATGTTAACAACTAAGATATTATACATACATACAGTGTTAAATCTGATAGAAGGTTGCAGTGGGATGGGTGGAGTATTAAATTAGAATACTAACACATCTATCTCAAAGAGAAATGATTAGTGATATTTTTAAATATAATGTGACAAGCTATGTAAATCCGACAAGAAATACTATAATGCTTTTTGTTTATCAGAAGAAGAGAGAAAATGGGAGTTGGAAGCAAGTATATGTATCTCTTAATCCTTATAATGTTTTCGTGAAAAATGGATATATATTACCTCAGGAATATCAGGAAATAGGACCATAGGAAAATATTTAAATCTTTGAAAATGAATACCAGTAAAACCAAAGCCAAAAACAACAAAAACAAACAAACAAACAAAATGCAACTGATTAAGAAGAGTTACTTCTGCGAGCAGAACTAGAAGTAGCAAAGCACTGGGATGGAGACTGTTGCTTTCCATGTCTTCTTACAGAGTTTTCCAAACACCTTTGCCGTGTGTTTTCATTACTACTTTCCACTGCTACTGTAATAAACTCTCACAAACTTAGAGGCCTAAAACAACTCAAATGTAGTATCTTCCACTTCTCTAGTGAAGAAGTCCAACATGGCTCAAGGGATTAAAACCAAGTTGTTGACTAGGCTGCATTCCTACTGGGGCCTTTGCTTCCTTGCCTTTTCCAGCTCTAGAGGCTGCCCTAGGTCCTTGGCCCATGGTCTCCTCCCTATGTCTTCAAAGAGCTCAATGCTGTATTTCTCCGATCATCCTTCGGTACTCGTAATTCCTTTGGACTCTACTATTCTGCCTCTCTCCTCCACTTTTAAGGACCTTGTGATACACTGGATTCACCTGGATAATACAGGATAATCTTCCTATTTGAACGTCAGTTGACCAGCAACCAAACTCCTCCTTTCCATATACACTAAGATATTCACAGAGATTATATGTGGGCATCTTTGAGAAGTCCATCATTTTGTCTCATAGTATTAGAATTCAATATGAATATAAAAATAATATTAAAGCAATATCATTAATAATAATAAATTGACACATAACTATTCCTAACTTATCCTCATATTTCTTTCAGGATGATCTGTATCATGCAAATCACCTGTATCGAAATCACCTGTACTGTATCATGCCCCTGAGTCCACACCTACTTTAAGAAATGAGAACTTTGAAAACAGATGCCAGTAGCCTGGATTTTAATAAGTATCCCACATAATTTTTAACACACATCAAGGTTTGAAGTCTGCCAATTTAGCTCACTGAAAAGAGCTAAGGAAACAGCTTCAGTTTAGAGAATTAGAAAGTAATGGGGCACAAACTAATTTGAATTATTTGTCCTTAAACAGGAAGCTCAGAATAGAAGAGTTTGATAATTCAACAAGTATCAAGATAACATTTCTTGAAAGAATATAAACAGCAAGTAATAAAGAGCTTCAAACTCAAAGAGTATACAATGTCTTGTACATATTAGTTGTAAAATGTTTAAGGAATGAATGCTGCTGAATGATGATAGCCATTGAAAAAGAGCAAAAATAAAACAAAACAAAATATATTCTGGGGAAGCTTGATGACTAGAGAAAGACACAACTGAATACATAAACAACTGATCCCAGTATAGATTAGTAACAGGTACATAATTTTTTCTGAGAATTATTTGCGACTTTTTAACACTTATAATACACATTATACACACTCTGTGTAGAAACTTAAGCTGGATAATTTGTGTCACATACAAAATACATATGTTTTAATTTATAAGAAAGAATCAGTGAAAATTTTAAACAGTAATATTCCTTTTTCCCCCTTTTTTGTTTATGCATGGAAAGTCTGGCCATAGTAACTATACTTAATGAACAATCATTAATCACCTAGTGGCAGACACTAGCAATAAAAGCTGAGTACATGGGAAGAATTTCAAAGTGACTCTAAAAAGTGCTCTGAAACTTCAAGTTCTTTGAAGTGATGGAAAAGTTCATGAAGACGCTGAATGCAGAAAAGTAGAAAACGCAACTTTAAAATGTGACCAAGTCATAAAGGAAATGTGTTTCTTCACTTATCCTTTTGGGTCTCTTTAAGCTCTTACTCGAATGGGGTCTCTGTATCTCTAGTACAGAATTTATAACAGCTTTAAATTAGTGTCTCTGTGACCAAGTCTAATTTTTCTTCCTAGACTATTTTCTCCTTATTGGCAGAGAACCTCTCTCTCTCTCTTCCTCTGTCTCTCTCTCTTCTTCTCTCTCTCTCTCCTTTGTGACTCTCATACCCAGCAGAGTACCCAGCATTAAATAAATGTTGAATAAAGACTGAAGCATGTGTATGAGAGGAAAAAAAGAAAGGGCAGAATGGTTATCTTTTAAAAGCTCATTTGTAAACTGACTTTTGTTGTAAATAATATATTTCATTTATTTAAGCAAGGCAGCTATACACCCCCATTTTTTGGCTTGTTTATTTGTTTCTACCTCATTGTGGAATATTGTAAATTAAAATAAGTCATATGTTAATAATCATATAAATGCAAAAGGAATATTTTCCTTGGGAAAGAATGGTTTACAAACGCACTGAAAATTTGACTTCAACAAGCTCATTAAAATTAACAGATTATTTTAATGGTACAGACTCTTGTTAAAGAAGCCAGTATATTACTAAGTAGGATTAATAGAAAGAGGTCTAATCCTTCAAATATAATTCCAATGAAGTAAAAAATAATAATGCTCAGGATTAAATAAAGAGGTTATTAGGAATTCATGGCCCTAATGATCTGTTGATAATATGATTTTCTTGAAATCAATTCATTACATGCATTACAATACATTGATTGGGAATAATATTTTATTACATTTATTTTTAAGAGTATAAGATGCTTTTGGAAACAAAAGGGATTTATGTTGCATTTTTAGTATAACCAAGGAAAATAATTTGAAAGTATATAGTATAGGGAATACATGTAAAATAAGGAATTTAAGCTCAAGATTCATCCAGTGTTTTAATCATTAACTAAATATATATTGAATGTCACTATAAAGAAGTCAATGTAGAGGCTCCTGGGTGGCTCAGTTGCTAAAATGTCCAGCTCTTGATTTCGATCCAGGTCATGGTCTCACAGTTGCTGAGTTCTAGCCCCAAGTTGGTCTCTTTCTCTCTCCCTCCCCCTGCTGGCACATGAGCTCTCTCTGTCTCTCAAAATAAATAAACTTAAAAAAAAAAGATGTCACTGTAAATATCTACCTACTTAAAATGAGTTCAAGTATGCTAGCTAAAGCAAATGACATCTCAACAAACCAAAAATTTAAATGTGAATGCTGAGCAAACTCAGTAATACTGGTGAGATGTACTAAACAGAAGTTTTGACCAAAAGTTGGGCTGTATCTAGGGAATGGGAATAGGGAATGATGTTCTTATAATAATTTTAACCGTTGAGGCAAAAACAATGCTCAGTAAGTACTAGGTATTCTTTTCTATTCTCAACCCTGCTTTGCAGGTAAGTATTATACCTGGTTTTAATCATTGATTCTGCTATTACTGAAATATGTCATTTTTGGTTTCACTGAGCTAAGAACTATGTACTTCCTCAATTTTGCTTACTCTGCCACATTAACGTTATAATCTGCGTGTTCAGATGGCAATATAATCTTGAGGAGGCGCCTAGATTTCCAATTCACGAAGAACATAATGTTCCTATCACCCACTATCAGGTACTGTATGAATTAGAAATAAACTTTTAATGAAAATTTCTTTTATGACCTAATACAGGAGATTTTAAAGAAATGTATTATATATGTATCTAGTGAGGTTAATTATAGTTATACATTATCAGTTTAAAACTTGAAAATCACTCATGTAATTCTCTACATTTACAAAGAAAATAAAGAAGAAAAAATTATCATGATATATGCAGAAAATAAATTTGACTAAATACAACATCCAAATATTTTTTAAAAAGCTTCTAACCATACTAGAAATAGAAGAGAGCTTTCTTCATCTAATTAAGACTATGCATAAAAACCTACTATAATTTTTGTACTGAGTGGTGATGTGCTGAATTATTAAGAGTGTTCCAAAATAGAAAAACTAAAATAGGAAATGAAGCAAGTATGCCCACTATTACCCCTTCTATTTAAAATTGTAATGGAATCTCTACCCAATATAATAATCTAAGAAATGAATGTCATAATACAACAATAAATAAAAGAATATAATTAGATACCTAAAAATAATTAAATAAGGAATCTACAGACAAACTTAACAGAATAAAATTTTGATTTAGCAATGTCACTGGATATAAAGCCAACAGAAAAAAAAATAAGTATATTTACAAATACAATAAAAAATAAAGCATCTTAAAATATTACTATTTACATAGGATGAAAACATCAAAGTCTAGAAACAAATAATATATAAGATCTATACACTAAAAACTCTAAAACATTAAATGTGATGATATACAAGTTTGTGGAAGACTTTATTTTTCTTCCAATTCATCTACAGGTACAATACAATCCAAATCCAAGGTTGTTTTTTCTTTTCTTATCAAAAATGATAAGCAGAATCTAAAATGTATATGAGATGGAAAAGCACAAAAGCAAGGCAATCCTGAAAAGACAGAGAGAGAAAAAGAGAGAATAAAGCTAGAGAACTTATAGTATGAAACACTGGGACCTGTTACAAAGTAACAGTACTGACCAATGAAATAGAAGAGAGAGTGCAAAAGTGCTATCACAGGTATATCTTACAGTAAGCAATGACAGAGAGCAGTGGTGCAGGGTAGGGGAGAGAAGGGTGAGAGTAGGGAATAATGTTCTTTTAAATGGTACTCAATTACTGGGGTAAATATGAGAAACAGAAAAGTATATTGCTCCTAGCTTACACAAATAATGCCAGAAGGACTGCAAGATTGTAAACTGAAAGGTAAAAATACAGCTTTTAGAATATATAGGAAAATATCTTTTGACTTCGGAATATGTATTACAAATGGACACACAAGTGCCAATCATGTGATAAAAATACAACAAATATATTAAAGAATTTTAATTCATCAAGAAGGCATCGCTTAGAAAAAAAATGCAACTCAAATGGTGAAAGAAGAAATCCTGAGCATGTTTATTCAACAAAGTACTTAGACCTCAAAAATATAATACATTTCTACAAATAAGAGAAAGGCAGAAAGCCCCATTGAAAAATGGGGAAAAATTGAAAAAAAAAACACAACAAAATGATATCGAAATGGCAAATAAACATATAATTGGGTGCCTTTCCAGGAAATGAGATGGCAAAATGTAATTTCATTCTGCTCAACAACTGATAGAACAAACTACTGGGTATGGATAAAGATAGGGTCTAACTGAAGCTCATTCAGTCCTGGTAGGAATATAAATTTATAAAACCACAATGCAAAACTGGCCATATCTACTAACACTGAACATTGGTATAACTTATGACATAGGAATTCCATTCCGAATTACTATACACCCAACAGAAATGCATATATGTTCACTTAAAGATTTGTGTTAGCTTGTTGTTTACAGTAATTTTCATAATAGCCCCTAACTGCAAAGTACCCAATGCCCAGCAGTAGCAGATTGGATAAACATACTGTGGGGTGTTTTTATTCATGGGTTGTATAATATACAACTAAATGTCACCATATGAACATTTCTCACAAATATAATGTTGATTTAAAAAAAAAAATGCCAGAGTTGAGAGTATGTACTGTTTGATTCCATTCATGTGATGTACAAACACAATCAAAATTAACCTATGCTTTTAGAAATCGGGATAGTGCTTATCAGTAAGAGCAGTGACTGAAAAAGAGAAAAGGAGGTTTCTCATCTGTTGGTTATGTTTTGATTCACATTCTGGTTAATTTATGAAAAAACTATATTCTTATGATACATATAATATTCCCTATGCATCAAAATCAAATTTCTGAAAATAGCTTTTGAAATTTAGTGTTTGAAGGCTGTACTTTGTTGGGTGGTTTTTGTTTTGACCTTCATTTTGTTAGCATTTTATGTAGTTTTTAATTCTTCAATCCCTTCCAAACTATATTATAAATATGCTGCCAAGTCTAAGTGAAATATCTCTATCTTTCTTTAGTTGATGTGTGTCTGAGTATTAACTTGGTAGTTATTAACACTGTTCCCTTTATTTTTTAAATGCTCTCTTAAATTAACTTCCATTAAACTACAAATCTCTTTGTTTTTTTTAAGTTTATTTATTTAATATTTATTGATTGATTTATTGATTTATTAAGAGAGAGAGTGAGCAAGAGTGGGGTAGGAGCTTAGATGGAGAGAGAGAGAGAGAGAGAGAGAGAGAGAATATGAATGAGCGAGAGAGCAGGGAAGGAGCTCAAAGAGGAGGAAAGAGAAAATTCCAAGCAGACTCCGCACTCATCACAGAACCCAACTTGGGCTCCATCTCATAACCCTGAGATGGTGATCTGAGCTGAAATCAAGAGTCGAATGCTTAACTAACCGAACCTCTCCTGTTTTGTTCATATATCTTCTACTGGTTGTTAAATATTGGTGTTTCTGAAGACGTTTTCCAAAGTTTACTTTTCTTCTAATCTATATGATCCACAGAGGGCCAACCACATTCATATACATAACTTTAGTTATCATTGATTAAACCAATGAATTCCATATTTTATCTTTAGCCTCAAACTCTAAAACACAAAATCCTATGCATTACTCATAACCATCCTTTGAAGGTAGCTCAGTTTCAGCATGCTCCAAATTTTTTCATGATTTTTCAAGTAAACCGACCTCTCTTCCAATATTCAAAGTCTCTGGAAATAGATCAGTCACTCCAACATTCTGCAGATGAGGAACCAAAAATTATCCTTGACTCACCATTTCTCTCATGTTCCATATCCAAGATATTCCTAAATCTATCAATTGTACCTCCCAAGTTATATCTCATACTGATAGCTACTCTCTATGCTTATTACCACCAGTGTTTTCATTCAATTCTTAATTAAGTTTGACCTGAACCACTGTATTTACTCCTATCAGGTCTCTCTCACTTCACATTTGATCCCTACCAACATATTTCCTACACCACAGCCATAATAATCTCACCAAAACATTAATCTCATCTGGTGTGAAGTGATCCTCAAATTCCTTCTCCTTTGGTGAAACAGGGAGAAGATACCCTCTAGCTGCTGTTTTCAGCACAGTGGAGAACCCCTCAGAAGAAATTACTCTAGGTCTACATGAAGTGCTTCACCAATCTTGGAAGCCCCTCACAAGGAACAAATCCCTTTCCAAGAGGCAAGCCCTGGCCAGATGGATACAAATCTCACAGGCCCTCTCCTCTTGTCACAATTTGGGGCAACAATAAAGGACCATCTATAAGTTTCCTGTACACTAGGTTGTGACCTCGCCTGGAATGGCACCGATCAGCTTCTTTCTCTGCCAAACCCGCCTTTCTTTTCAATAGTGTATCCCTAGAGAGCACACCCAAAAAACTTGCTGCTTACAACCTTCCATCTCTGTGTGTGTTTCCAGAAAACCATTCTAAGACATCCTCATTTATAAGAAGGAAAACTACTGAATTGATTTCATGGTTCTTAATACAACCGTAAGAATCCTTCAGCACGGTTCACAGTGCTCTACATGGATTTTTCCTTGCTTCTGTCTCTTGCCTTGAACTCCAGTCACATTAGTGCCCTTCCAATTTTACAGATCAAGATGCCCTGCAGCAGTATATTCTTTGAGTTTCCCATCCCCCGTGCCCGAAATGCCCCTCCCTCAATGCATTGCTAACTCCTACTCCTTCCTCCAATCTCAGTATCCTTTAATGGGGATGTATTCACCTGGCTCCCTAGGCTTCTTCAGCTATTCCTTCTCAAAATTTTTTCATTTTTTTATCTTTTATCATTCAAATCTTTTCATTCAAATCTCTTATCATTACTCCCACATTATATGTCATCAATTGGGGGTCAACAAACTATGGTCTATATACCAAATCAGTCTGCCACTTGTTATTGAAAATAAAGTTTTTACAAAAGATAACCATGCCTGTAGGTATCATCTATGTCTGCTTTCCTGATGATGGTCGAGTTGTTGTTAGAGGCTATACGGTATTCAAACACTAAACTATCATCTGTCCTTTTATAGAAAATGTTTGCCCATCCTTGACCTTGTTTTATAGCATATTTTATGGAAAGAATATATAATATATATGTGTACAATATATCCATAATTCATGTATGCAGAGTTTATGCAATATATATTACTGTTTATGCAACGTTAGTAAGATAGTTTAACATATTTGTGCTTCAATTTCTATGGCTGTGAAATAGGGTTGATAGAAGACCATGCAAAAAAACTGCAGAAATCTATATATGAGTAATACATTGGAATCAGGTGTCTAACAGGAGCATAATAGTGTAAAACCATGTAAAACACATGTAAGAACTTATGTATCAATATATTGAAATAAAATTTTATTTTATTAATTATTAATAAGGGTGATTGTCTACATGTTTATATTTTCCTTTATATTTTATGTTTTCTCTTAAGTTTTTACTTAAATTCCAGTTAGTTAACACACAGTGTAATATTAGTTTCAGGTGTACAATATAGTGATTCAACACTTCCATATATCACCCAGTGCTCATCACAGCAGGTACACTCCTTAATCCCCATCACCTATTTTACTTGCCTCCCATGCATCTCCCCTCTGGCAACCATCACTTTGTTTTCTATAGTTAAGAGTCTGTTTCTTGGTTTGCTTCTCTCTCTTTTTTTGCCCTTCACTCTTTTGTGTTGATTCTTAAATTTCACATATAAGGGAAATCATACGGTATTTGTCTTTCTCTTAGTCATTTATTTTGCTTAGCATAATACTCTGTAGCTCCATCCATGTTATTGCAAATGGCAAGATTGCATTCTTTTATGGCTGAGTAATATTCCATTATACATATCTCAACATATATCTATGTGTATCTATTTATCTTTAAATATAGATATAGATATGGATATCACCTTTCCTTTATCTATTCATCAGTTGAACATTTGGACTATATCCATAATTTGGCTATTGTAGATAATGCTGCTAGAAAGATTGGTATGAATGAACCCTTTGAATTAGTATTTTTGTATTCATTAGGTAAATACCTACTAGTGTCTAGCTATATTTTCTATGCGTAATTTATCTTTTTGTTTGTCTATTTAATACTTGAGAATATTGTGATTTTTAAGGCAATTTTAGAGATATTTACTTGTGTTTAAAAAACTGACAGTTTGCCCTATCTTTTGCAAGTAAATTTCTAAGTATATATTGTTTCTTTTAATTTTTACATTGACATTTTATACTTTTAATGTGGATAAATCATTGTACTTTAGCATTTATATTACTTTGATTTTTAATACTGCTTATATAATTTTACTATTTTTACATAATTACAGGAATTAGGAACATGGAAATCATATACATATATAAAAGGTTTTAATTTTATCTAAATTCACATAGCTCAGATGGTTATTGCTAACAAGTTGATATTTCAATATCATTGGCTATTTAAAATAATTAAAATAATATGCTGATGAGGTGTCTGGGTGGCTCAGTTGGTAAGCATCTAACTCTTGATTTCAGCTCAGGTCATGATCTCACAGTTCATGGGACTGAGCCCTGCATCAGGTGCCATGCTCTTGAGATTCTCTCTCCCTCTCTCTCTGCTCCTCCTTCCCCCAAATTAGTAAACTTTAAAAAATATGATGACAGGCATATAAGCGATTGTCTTTTATTTTGTTTGTATTTATATAATAATGCTCAATGATGAACACTTTGGGGACATTATAATTTTTTAAAAAGTTATTAGGCACAGAAACATTAATTATAATAATTAATAACATTTATTGAATAGCTTACATGCACTAACACATTTAATCCTCCCATCGAACACATGAAGGGGGAAGTACTATAATCTGCACTTACAGATAAGACAAGCAATGAGGGTACGGGCAGTAAGTAATGTCCCAGGATTAATGGAGATGCCAGGATTCAAACCTAATCCAGAGTCTTAACATCTGTTCAGTGAATATATGTATAGTAATAAATAAAGACTTTTTTGGAGAACACAGAAAACTTACCATATGAAACTATTATATAAATATTTATACGATTCAATTTCAAAACTCATCTTTTTACTATTAGTTAATTATAAATGCCTCTGAAATAATCCCTCAATTGCAATTCCTTCCATTTACAACCTGAAACTTTATTTGTAAATGCCCATTTCCAAACTATTAAAGTCAATTTTTTGAAAATCCACTTTCCTGTGCAGTAAGTAGAACAACAAACACAGGCCCAACACCTTAGGGCAGGCGGTGGTTGCAACTACATTCATCAATCTGCACAGAAGCACATCCAATGCTTAGTCTGATAAATCCTATTCCAGAGGCACTTGCCACCTGGAAAGAAAGGTTAACATTCTTCCCTACCTTATGCTGCTGTCACAGTGTTCAAGACAAGGGGTCAAGTTGCATTCTCCGGCACTGCTGAGCTGCCATTTGGCAGAGTTGGAGAGGCTACTCTTGGCTCTGTTCTGGAACAGTGATCTCAGAGGAAAAGGCATTTATCACTAGGGTGCTCAAAATATAACTTGCATTTGTTTAGCACCAGAGTTCCTATATGTCTTCTTACTCCATTTTATAACTCTGGTCCAGACATGCTTATGTCACAATTATCATTTTTCTATTTTTCAATGATGGCTTTGTTGCATACATAGGTAAGGTCCTGTTCCAGAATAATCTGTTTTCTACCTGAATATCATATATATCGTTGCTTTCCAATTACTTCAACTGAAACCGGTGAGGAAAGAGGTAATTGGGTGAAGGAAATTCTGCTCAGATCAGGCATAATCCATGAAGGTGATATAATCTTGAATACACAAATAGGGTTTCCTTATACTGTTACTGCTACATGAGAATTCATTTATTACATGTATTTTTCATTTGTTACAGGTATTTATGCACATGTATTTTTCTCAGCATTTTCTGTTTTCTGTAAGTTAAACTCACCCCTCAGCATGAAATTTCATTTGCAATTCCTGCTGTAGGTTCATCAGGTCCCCAAATGGATCGCCTGAACTGTTCATGGTTTCTTTCTCCAGAGTACACGTATCAAGCAGGCTATGGGGAGATCTAATCGTGTTTCTTAGGGAGGAAGCTGCGCACTTAAGAACTGTTAGTCTCTTCATTTCTATGCAAGCTATTTTCCAAAAGGGAAATACACAGGACTACTTCCTGAGATATGCGTTCTGTTTCCAGTACACCAACCAGAACTCTAGCTTTCCAGGCTCCCCACTGACTCAATAAATCGACCTCATTGAATTTTCAGGAAGTGGCTGAAAACTGAGAAAGTATTTTATACATGTATATGTCTATACATGTACATATATATAATTTTTATCTATGCCTTTTTAAATCATTATCTTCAGGTTTTTTGTTTGTTTTAAGTAAGGAAAGGACACATCTATTCTCCCACACTATTGGATTTTTATGTGTAATTGAAGGAAGGGCAAAAGTTGTTACATCTATGTTTTAGCTTAGCAAAACAAATCTGCCTTATTGTGGATTTTTTATACCACTGGCTAAAAGACAGCCATTCCAAGTTTAAATTAAAGCTTAGGGACTGAAATTTAGAATTTTAGATTCTTAGATTTTAATCCTTGATGGCTTCTAACTTCACCAAAGGCAAATTTCTATATTGCTGATGAGATATTTGTCATTTAATGTGAGGCAAATTAAATGATGGTGATATGAACGCTATTTAATTCAGTGTATTAGTTACATTAATGCACGCTACAAACTAGAAAATGACAGAAAGTATAAACAGACTAAACTTGCTCCAATTCACTACTGAAAGGAAGGTTCAAATGCTCCCATAATGGGACTTTTCAATCTGAAAAGTAGAATATGTCAGACAGGAGAGTTGGGTACTGAATGAAAATTTGTAATGCTAAGGAGAAGAAAGTAGGGGAATTGAAAGTCATTCATCATTGTAACACTTCCCTGTAGACGAAGTAGAGATAAAGGATTCTGTTCACACAAGAATTTCCAGTTTTGAAAAGCTTTATCGTTCCTCTTCTACTACAATATTATATTGGAACTCATGAAGTGTTTGCAGATAAAAGTGATAGAGTTTAGGAGTTTATGAAAAATAGTTTCTGTGATTACCATGTTGAATTCTGCATTCTAAATATGAATAATATAAGAAATATGTTTTTAATGCCAACAAATATTTAACTCACAACATATCCATCTGACCACAGCAATCTGGGTCAAAATATGAAATAATGTTAGCCCCAGTTAACAAATTCATGAAATGTCCAACACATATGTACTAAATCATGTTTTCTTTGCCTCTATTATTTTATGTGTATGTTTCTTTGTTTTATGTGTTTAAGTTGTGTTTATGTTTCTCACCGGACAAGCTTCTCTGTATTAGTTTAGACTCAAAAGTCAACAGGTCAAAGTTTAAAATTTCTTCTTATTCAATATACATTTACCTTACGCTACCACACTCATCTTTGCTGTTTGTGCTTCAGCACAGACAGTGTCTGATGTGTGAACTTTTAACTTTTGAGCAACCCATGCATACAAATAAATTGTATAAGCCATAGAAGTCTGTGAATCCTTATTAAACAGACTATAATAAGTATAATTGAAAATTCTTTGGAAGCAATTAGGTTAGAGAGGTCTCTCAAAAAATTAATATGCACACATACACACACATGTTAAAACTCAACTAGCTCACAAAAGAAACACTAGGCACCAAAGGTTTCTTGGCTGGATACTGATTTTTTAAAAACTTTAATTGAACTTAGAGTACAAGGGTAGTTTCATAGTCCCTTTGCATTGGGACATCATATATAGCAAATAAGTAAATATAACATTTAAGCTGGTCTCGCTGGAAAAATACTGTTTGTGCCTGTTTTATCTTATAGTTTTTCCCTTAAAATCAATTATGGTTAGCTGGAAGACTGAGATTTCAAACTGAAAGACTGAGTTTTAATTTTCAACTCTATCTCAGAAATGACAAGAGATAGGTGTTGGTGAGGATGTGGAGAAAAGAGAACCTCGGTATCTTATTGGTAAGAATGCAAAATGGTGCAGCCACTATGGGAAACAAGTGCGGAGGGTCTTCAAAAAAATAAAAATAGAATTATCATATGATCTAGCAATACCCCTTTTGGGTGTACATGCAAAAGAAATTGATTCAGTGCTTGGAAGAAAGATCTGTGATCCCATGTTCACTGCAGCATTACTCACAGTTGCCATGATATGGATAACCTAAATATCTGTCAATGAATGAAATATTAAATGTATATATATGAACATACTAAATATACTAAATATATATGTATACATAATGTTAAATATATATGAATATATAATACTAATATAATACTCCTCCTTAAAAAAGGAGGAGATCCTGTCACTTGCAACAAACAAGATGGATAAACCTAGAAGACATTCTGCTACAGAAAATAAGGCAGACAACTTATGTAATC
This sequence comes from Hyaena hyaena, assembly GCF_003009895.1. Lineage (NCBI taxonomy): Eukaryota > Metazoa > Chordata > Mammalia > Carnivora > Hyaenidae > Hyaena > Hyaena hyaena. The sequence continues at coordinate 35,566 of NW_024082923.1, forward strand.
TCCCTTTTATGTGGAATCTAAAAAAGTCAAACAGAGAGTAGAATGGTGGTTACCTGGACAAGGGGAGGTTGAGGAAATAGGGAGATGGCCAATGGGTAAAGAGTGTAGTTATTTAGCATGAATAATCTAGAGCTCTAATATACAGCACAGTGACTGCAGTTTATAATGCTGTGTCAAATACTGGAAATTTCCTAAGAGAGTAGATTTTAGGTGCTCTCCTCATACACACATCCATAAAATGGAAACTGGTGAGGAGATGATATGTTAACTAGCTTGACTATGGTAATTGTTCCATATATATATATATATATGAAACAATTATATATGTTGTATACCTTAAGCATATATAATTTTTATTAAAAATAGCTTTCCAAAAAAAATGAAGCAACTATCTCTCCTCCATTTGTTCAAAACCATCCCTCTAATTCTCCTGGCATGACTTTTCTCTCCAAGAGTGAACCACATTCCTAAATTACTTCCCTTCTGCTTTCTTCTTCAACATTAGAATGGCTGATCATTCTACTCTTAATGTGGCTCATTTCAGTTCAATGTTTAAAAAATATTTTAAAATTCAGAATAGCTATGAGTGTTTGCATATTTAACCATTTCAGGGACTCCTCGTTCATGTTAAGAGGCAATGTGTAGTGACATACATCTGTTTACAAAAACATATGAGGAGGTGAGGAACTGTCATTTTATTTTCTTTAAACAAGGTGTTTTTGTCATAACCCTACATAAAACACAGCCAAACTGATAGTCAAGTGGAAGGAGCACAAATCTCCAATTGGTACCCCAAAATACTAACCACCGTTTAAACGATACATTATGATCTATGGCAGAAAATAACAAGTTTTACTTGATATGCAATGTGAGGTATAGAATGAAGAACAATGATCTTGTAATCAGGTTTGTAAATGTTTAGTTTTGCTTGATAGTGTATACTTAGTCTTTAGAGTCCTTAATTATTCAACTAATATATATTCAGTGTTTGTCATAGAAAAAGTGTTTTGGCCTCAATAAGCTTATACACCAGCAAGGGAAAGAAATAAATAGGTAATTATAAGGCATAAGAATGCTGTGATAGAGACCATTCTGGCAATGCATATCACAGGGTGCACCCTGATCTGGGGAGTAGGAAAAGTCTCTGATTCGAAGTAATCCTAAAAAAGAAACTAAAGGAGAATGCAAGATTAGCCAAATAAATAGTTTTTTAGTCTAAAGGAGATAAGAAGGCCTGCAAGTAAAAAGATAAAGACTTCTTGAGGAACTCAAATTATTTAGAGCTAAACACTAAAGTTAATGTTCAAAAGAGGAGGTTTGAGCAAATATGCAGTCCAGGCCATGTGAACAGTATTGTGAACTTTATCTTTTGTACTGACTGGTGCTTTGTTTAGCTGTGTGTGATGCTGAGCAAGTGTCTTTGTCTCGGTTTCTTTATCTTTAAATAAGCAATTGAAGAAATAAATAACAAAAAAGGCAAAATAAAGACAGAAAGAGGGTAACAGCAGTACATATTTCATAGGGATGTTTTGACTAATAAATGTATTAATATATGCAATTCACTTATTACTTGCTATGTGATACTTGCCATATAAATATTTGATCTTGTTTTATTATATTAATATAATTGTTATTAATTATTTTTATGATCGGTTGGGGGGACAACACTACACACTACATGATTTTAACTAGAAGAGTGACATGATTATATGTGATTGCTACCAAAATCACTAAGTCTGTAGTGTGAACAATACATTATAGGACAATAATTATAAGTCTCTCGTCATAATTTAGACAAACACTGACAATGACCTGAAAAGAAATAGTGGTGTCTTAATAGAGAAAAATGAATATATTCAAATAATAATAAGTTACATTATATGTATGTTTTGGTGACTGAGTGTGATAGGCATAAATTGTCATCCCTAGCTACTTAATTGAGTGAATAAAGAGAGGATAGTGAGATTCACTGAAATGGAGAGAACTGGCAGAAGTCCATATTTGTAATGGGGAGATAACGGTTTTAGTCCACTGGAGCAGCTATAACAAAATGCTTTAGACTGGGTGGAGCTCAGAAACAGCAGACATGTATTGCCCACACTTCTGGGAGGCTGAAAATCTAAGATCAGGATGCCAGCACAATACGATGAGAATTCTCTTTCTGGCTGTTGATTACCACTCTGAGCTATATTCTCCCATGGTGGAAGGGGGACAGGAGATCTTTGGGGTCTCTTCTATAAAAGCACCAATTCCTCAGTGAACCTAAGTAAACTCAGTCAGTAGAGTGACTGACTCTTGATTTTAGCTCCTGTCATGATCTCATGGTTCGTGAGTTTGAGCCCCACATGGGGCTCTGCACTGACAATGGGGAACCTGCTTGGGTTTCTCTCTCTTTCCCTCTCTTTTTGCCTCTACCCTGCTTATTCTGTCTTTCAAAAATAAACAAAATTAAATTTTAAAAACTCACTAATCCCACTCATAAGGGCTCCACCCCCATGACCTAAGCCCTACCATCATACCGGACATTAGAATTTCAACATACAAATTTGGGGAAGGGGAAAGAAATATTCAGACTATGTCAGTGATCAATTCAATTTGACTACTCTGAGTACAAACTGGCATTAAGAGGTTAATACAAATTGTGAAGCACACTCTGTGTGTGTGTGTGTGTGTGTATGTGTGTGTGTGTCCTAATTCAAGAATGTGGTATTCTCCCAAGCTCTATAATTAACAAAGTCAAGCAAATTAGAAGTAGAAAGTGTTTGGATTCAGGGAGTATAGTGTCACTGTGTTATAGAAGGCATATCTAGATTTAGTGGATTTAGAAATGAATATAAGAGGGAAAAAACAGAATGAGCATGGAAAATCTATCTAACAAACTTGGTTCTAAATTAGAAATAAGACAAATATCCACAACCAGAGTGGCATATAGAAATTTAAAAAAACAAGGTCTTCATACCAAAGAAGAACTGTGGGGGCACTTAAACGTCAATAAGAATGGAACAGAATGAAAAGAACATGCTGAATATCATAGAGAGCAAGGAATAACCAAAGGTGTGATGCTGATAGGTGAAGATTCAGGGTATAGATTGGAAGAGGTACCTTTAAGAGGTACCTGCTGCAAACAATATCTGCATTGCTTGGTGCTCAACACAACTCCTCACAATATCCACCAAGAGATAAGGAAATGAAAACTCTGGGGAGTTAAAACCATATTTTGAAAGTAAACAATGCAGATTAGAAACAATGCTGTTGGGGCGCCTGGGTGGCTTAGCTGGTTAAGCGTCCGACTTTCGCTTAGGTCATGATCTTGCGGTTCGTGGGTTCGAGTCCCACGTCGGGCTCTGTGCTGACTGACAGCTCAGAGCCTGGAGCCTATTTCAGAGTCTGTGTCTCNCGTCGGGCTCTGTGCTGACTGACAGCTCAGAGCCTGGAGCCTATTTCAGAGTCTGTGTCTCCCTCTCTCTCTAACCCTCCCCTGTTCACGCTGTCTCTCTCTCTCTCCTAAGAAATAAAAAAAAAAAAAGAAAAGAAACAATGGTGTTTGCTTCATCATTTCATTCCAAAAAGTTCTATAATAATAATGTAGAATTTGGGACTGGATGAGTGAGAAGTTGAAGAAGTGCTTAGCAATCTGTAAATTTCACCTTAGCCTGCTGACTATAAAAGGGATATAATCCCTGTTGGTTTTGTCAGGCCACTGTGCTCCTGCAATGCCCAAGATGTATTCAAGCTTGATATGAAGAGGGTCAGGGTATTCAGCAACTACTAGTTAATTATCAAGACTCATAGCATTGACAAACTTGTCATTAGCTTGTATATTTTCCCCATCCAGGGATTAAAGAAAGACCAAATCTGGGAACAAGTTACAAACATATCTTTAATAATACTGTATAACCTATTATGTGTTTTAGATTTATACACAAAAGATGAAGACCCACTGATGAATTTTAAATAGACATGATAGTATATTAGGAAGACAAATGACAACAATGAAGGGAAAAGTAAATAAGATTTGACAAAGAAAGAGTTATTGTGGATCAAACCTAAGACCAGAAATGGAAATAAAGAGGATGGTGTAGAATTAAAATATGTTTAGGAGGCTTCAGCACAATGAGGTTTGTGATTCATTGTGATGGCTGAACTGCTATACACACAAAAAAATACGCTGTCAGAGTATCTATAATTTCTTGTCATCCCTTTGGGAAAGTGCTCATTGCTAACTGTAAAATAATATATATTTAACATAATCTTTAAAGGAGTCAAGGTACTTTCCTTATGTAGAATATGATAATGTGATGTAACTTTTTGCTGGATCTCACATGATCTATGTACAATTTATCATAATGTAGTATATTGTCAGAGTTATTCAGTGTAAGTGTTACAGTGCTTTTTGGTTTGTAATTAACAAAATAAAAAAGAATGCTATAAATTTTGTGATTCTTACAAAGACTCTTGAATAGTACAGAAAAATTAAGAAAAGAGTAGTATATTTAAAATACTTAAAATAGAACCTATGACCATATATTAATTATGTGAAAATTAATTCTTCACATTATAACATAAAAATCTTTTATGCTATCTAAGTCTTACTTTTGAAATAACGGCTCTATGAGGAGGGTATTATGCCTCATTGCCCTTTATGAAGAAAATGCATTATTTGAATTTCAATAGAAGATGCTTTTTAAAAAACTTTGATTCTGTTGGAATAAATCTTTAGGATATAAATTAACTTAATTGTTCTTCTGTCATTCATGAAATACTTATGCTAAACTCATAGTTTATGATGTCAGCAGAAATTAAATTATACCCTGTGTTCAGCTGGGAATCATTTTTTAAAAAATAATCTCACATCAGAAAGTAAAAATCTTTTTCTAATATAGGATAATTGTAGTTCATTATAAAAATGGAACAAACTGCTGACATTCTCATTTCTGAAAAAAATACCATATGCAAGAGCTCAGATGATTTAATAAAATAATGAGCTTGAAAGCAGAATGTACCATAACCTTGTTACAAATTCTCCAGGAAGTCATAAATAATCAAGTCAAAAGAGTTTACAAATACACAGTTTGACCTGGTACTATTGTTAGAAACACTTCAAACCATAAAACTATCTCAAAATATTTTATTTTTGAAAATCTGTAAAAAGTATTTTATCTTATTTCTAGACAAAGTACTTCAAAGCTTAATTGATGAGTCTAAAATTTAAAAAATTTAACCCAAACACCCACTTCTCATTTTGATTTATTTTATTTTTTACAGAAAAGAGAGCACAAGTAGGGGCGAGGGCCGGAGGGAGACACAGATAATCCTATACAGGCTCCATGTTCAGTGTGGAGTCCATCATAGAACTCGATTCTACTCCCTTGGGATCATGACTTGTGCCAAAATCAAGAGTCAGATGCTCAACTGACTAAGCTACCCAGAGGCCTCACTTTTCATTTTAATTTCAGTATTTGTACTTTTTCTCAATAATCCTGAAGAAGCAATTGACAAACATTTGCCACTAAACTTGAACGAATTTACAGCCTGCTTTTGAGAAATAGCTCAAGACATGTATAGTCATATGCTCTTTTTTCAGTTGGTAGATGGTTAGTACTTAAGTGTCACTTGTACAGAACATGCTACGTTGGCAATATATAGAACATGAGGAATATGTAGATATTTCACTCATAAGAACAAGATAGATCAAAACATACTTGCCCATAATAGTGCTTTTATGTTTGTAAAACATGAGACATATTTTGATTAGAAATCAATACCTAGTCTATTTTTCCCAAATTTTATTGCATTAAATGGGCATAACATAAAATTTACCAACTTAGCCATTTTTCAGTGTACAGTTCAGTGGTATTAAATATTCATAATATTGGTACCATCATCCCATCCACCACCAGAACTATTTTTATCCTGTAAAACTAAAATTCTATACCTATCAAACAATAACTCCTCATTTTCCCCTCTACTCGGGCTTTAGTAGTCATTGTTCTATTTTCTGTTGCTAGTTTTAAGTACTGTAAACACATTGTATAAGAGGAAACAGATAGTATTTGTCTTTTTGTAAATGATTTATTTCACTTAGCCGAATGTTCTTAAGGTTCATCCATGTATATAGCATATACCAGAATTTCTTTCCTCTTTAATGATGGATAATGTTCCACTGTGTGTGTGTGTGTGTGTGTGTGTGTGTAAAATTCTCTTATCCATTTATCTGCCAATGGACACTTGAGTTGCTTGCTTCTATCTTATGGTTTTTGTGATTAATGCTGCCATTAACATGGGTGCACAGATATCTCTTCAAGACTATTTTCGTTTCCTTTGAGTAAATACCCAGAAGTAGAATTTCTATATCTATTCTTTTTTCTTTATTTTTTTTTTATGTTTTATTTATTTCTAGGAGAGAGAGACAGTGTGAGCAGGGGAGGGTCAGAGAGAGAGGGAGTCACAGACTGAAACAGGTTCCAGGCTCTGAGCTGGCAGTCAACACAGAGCCAGAAGCAGGGCTCAAACCCAAGAACCACGAGATCATGACCTAAGCGAAAGTCGGACGCTTAACCGACTAAGCCACCCAGGCGCCCCTCTATGTCTATTCTTAATTTTCAGAAAAGCTGCCATGCTGTTTTCCATAGTAGCTATATCATTGCACATTCCCACCAACAGTACAAAAGAGTTCCAATTTCTGCACATTTGCAAGAATACTTGTCATTTTACTGGGGTGCCTGTATGACTCAGTCGGTTAAGCATCTGACCTCGGCTCAGGTCATGATCTCATGGTTCATGGGTTCAAGTCCTACATGGGCTCTGTGCTGAGAGCCAGCTCAGAGCCTGGAGCCTGTTTCAGGTTCTGTGTCTCCCTCTCTCTCTCTCCGACCCTCCCCTGCTCACGCTCTCTCTCTCTCTCTCTCTCTCTCTCAGAAATAGATAAAACATTAGAAAAAAAGAATACTTGTAATTTTCTACTTTTTTTTTTTATAGAAGCCATACTAATAGGTATGAGGTGGTATTTCACTGCAGCTCTTTGATTTACATTTCCCTAAAGATTAGTGAAATTGAGTATCTTTTCATGAGCTTATTGTGTTTATTGGCCATTTGCATGTCTTCTTTGGAGAAATATCTATTTAAGCCCTTTGTTCACTTTGAATTGAGTTGTTTCTATTTTCGTTGTTGAATTTTAGTTGTTCTCTGTATATTCTGCTACTAATTGCTTAGGATATACATGATTCACAAATATTTTCCTCCTTTCTATAAATTGCCTTTTTACTCTGTTTACAGTGTCATTTTGTACATTTAAAAAAATTCACAAAGTCTATTTTTTCCTGTTATTGCTCGTGCTTTTGTTTTCATATCCAAGAAATTGTGATATACAATATGAAGATTTTACCCTATGTTTTATAGTTTAGTTCTTATATTTAGGTATTTGATCCATTTTAATTTTTGTATATAATGTTAGATAAGTGTCTAATTTCATTCCTTGGCAGGTGGATATCCAATTTTCCCAGCAGCATTTGTTGAAAAGTCAGACCCACTGAATGGTTTGACATCCTTGTCAAAAATCATTTGACTGGGGTGACTGTGTGGTTCAATTGGTTAAGCCTCTGACTTTGGCTCAGGTCATGATCTTGAGTTTCATGAGTTCGAGCCCTACATCAGTCTCTGTGCTGACACCTCAGCCTGGAGCCTGCTTCAGATTCTCTGTCTCCCTCTCTCTGCTTCTCCCCTGAACTTACTCTCCCTCTTCCTCTCCTGTTATCTCTCTCCTCCTCTCTCCCTCTCTGTCTCAAAAATAAATAGACATTAAAAACTTTAAAAAAATCATTTGACCATATCTGTGTGGACTCGATTCCATTTTTGGACTGTATTGTATTCCATTGGTCTATATGTCTGTCTTAATGTCAAAATAAACTATTTTGATTAACAAAACAAAGCTTTGTTCTCTTTCAAGATTGTTTGGCTATTCCAGTTCCCTTAAGATTCCATATGAATTTTAAGATGAGTTTTCCCATTTCTGTGAAAAAAATATCATTAGGATTTTGATGGAGATTACACCAAATCTGTAGATTGCTTTGGTAGTACTGACTTAACAATATTAAATCTTCCCAATGTATTAACACAGGATGTGTTTCCATTTTATTTATATATTAATTTATTTTGGCAATGTAGTTTTCATTGTACAAGCCATGTGCCTCCTTGGTTAATGTTATACCTAAGTATTTTATTCTTTTTGATGCTTCTGTATATGAAATTATTTTCTTTATTTCTTCTTTTGTATTGCTCATTGTTATTATACAGAAAAGCAACTGAATGTGAGTGTGTGTGTTGACTTTGTATCCTGCTCCTTTGCTGAATTAATTTATTCTAATGATTTTGTGCATGGAATCTTTAGGTTTGCTACATATAAGATCATATCATCTGTAAATAGATATAGTTAATTTTCCTCTTCCTTTCCAATGTGGGTGCCTTTTTATTTCATTTTCTAGCCTATTGTTTTGGCAAGAACTTCCAGCACTATGTTGAATGGAGTGGTGAATGTGGACATTCTTGTCTTGTTCCTGATGTTAGAGGAATAGCTTTTAGTCTTTCATTGTTGAGTGTAACTCAGTATGAGGTTTTCATATAGAGCTTTTTTTATGTTGAGTTAGTCTCCTTGAATGCCTACTTTGTTGAGTATTTTATTTATCATGAAAGTGTGTTGAATTTTGGCAAATGCTTTTTCTACATGAATTGCATATTTTCCATTTATTCTGTAAATATGATATATTATATTTATTGATTTTGTATGGAGAGGTATCTTTACATTCTGAGAATGAATCCCACTTGGCTCAGACTGTGTAATCCCTTTAATATGCTGCTAAGTTCAGTTGAAGATTTTTACATCAATATTCATAAGGAAAATTAGTCTGTAGTTTTCTTTTCTTGTAATGTCTATGTTGGCTTTTGTATTATTTTAATGCTGGCCTCAAATAATGAGCTAGGAAGTGTCCTTTCTTCTTCAATTATCTGGAATAGTTTGAAAAAAATTGGGTGTTATTTCTTTCTTAAATGTTTGGTAAAATTCACCAGTAGAGCTGTTTGGTCCAAGGCTTTCTTGGAGGGGGGTGGTGGTAGAAGAGAACAGATTTTTGATTACTGATTCAATCTCCAGATTTGCTATGGGTCTAGTCAGATTTTCTGTTTCTTCATGATTTAGTCTCAATAGGTTTTGTGATTCTAAGAAGGTGACTATTTCATCTAGGTTTTCCAAATTGTTGGTGTACAACTCTTCACAGTATTCTCTTATAATTCTTTTTATTTCTGTGAATTTGGTAGTATGTCCCACTGTCATTTCTTATTTAGTAATTTGAGACTTCTCTCTTTGTTCCTAGTCCATATAGGTAGAAGGATGTCAAATTTGTTGATCTTTTTATGAACCTTTTGATGATCTTTTTGTTACATTGATTTTTCTCTATCATTTTTCTATTTTCTACATCATCAATATCTGTTTCAATCTTTTATATTCCTTTTCTTCTTTTAGCTTTGAATTTAGTTTGTTCTTTTTCTAGTTCCTTAGGTTGTAAAGTTAGGTTGCTGAGTTGAGATCTTTCTTATACTTTAATGTAAGCCCATATTATATAGGCTTTATACATATATATACACATACACCTTTTAGCACAGTTTATATATATTATATGTATTATATATATGTATATATATATGTATATATATACACACATACATACACCTTTTAGCAGTTTTCACTGCATCTCAAAAATTTTGGAATACTGTGGATTTTTAAAATTTTTTAAATTAATGTTGAAGTATTTTCTAATTCCTTTGTGATTTCTTAGTTCTCCATTTGTTCTTTAAGAGTTTCTTCTTTAATTTCCACAAATTTATTAGTTTTCCAGTTTTCCTTCTGTTATTTATTTCTAGTTTCATCCTGTTGTAAACAGAGAAGATATTTTATATTACAGCTATCTTTTAAAATCTACTGAGACTGAATTTGTGCCTTATCATATGGTCTATCCTGGAAAATGTCCCCATAAACTTGAGAAAAATGTGTATTATTCTTGTTACATAGAATGTTCTGATATTTCTGTTAAACTAAGTTCATTTATTTTACTATTTAAGTCCTCTGTGTTTTTACCTATCCTCTGTTTGCTTTTTATAGTGTTAAGTACAGCATATTCAAGTTTCCAACTCTTACTGTAGAACCATCAATTTCTCCCTTTAATTCTATCAAATTTTGCTTTGTATACTTTGATGCTCTGCTATTGGGTATGGAAATGGTGCTCTGCTATTGGGTATGGAAATGTTTACAATTCATATATATTTTTGCTGTATTACATCTTTTATCTCATTACTTTTTTTATTTCAAATCTATATTTTGTCTGATATTTGTGTTATCTGATATGTAACCCCTGCTCTATTTTGGTTGTTATTTGCCTAGAATACCTTTTCCCATCCTTTCACTTTCAACATTTATGCATCTTTGGATCTAAAGTGAGTTTCTTATAGATAGTATACAGTGGCATCACTTTTTAAAAGTCCATTTTGTCAGTAGATATATACAATGGAATATTATTCAGCCATTAAAAAGAATGAATTCTTGCCATTTGCTATGAATGGATGGAGCTAGAATGTATTATGCTAAATGAAATAAATCAGAGAAAGACAAATACCATACGATTTCACTCATATGTGGAATTTAAGAAATAAAACAGGACGAACACATGCGAAGGGATCAAAAAGATGAGAGGGAAAAGAACCACCAGAGACCCTTAATGATAGAGAACAAACTATAGGTTGATGTTGGGAGATGGGTGGGAGATGGGGTAGTTGGGTGATGGGTACTAAGGAGGGCACTCATTACGATGAGTACTGGGTACTGTATATAAGTGATGAATCACTGAATTCTACTCCTGAAACCAATATTGTGAAGTATGATAACTAACTAAAATGTAAATAAGTTTTCTTTAGAAAGAAAAAAAAATCCATTTTGCCAATCTCTGTATTTTAATTGGAGAAATTAATCCATTATATTTGATTGCTGATAAGGAGGAAGGGAAAAAAAAAAAAGGGCACTGGCCTTTTAAATACCTGGAAACTCTTTTAGCCTGAGGAGGAGGGGCTTAGAAAAATGAAGTATACCAACAAAGGCCACTTGCCTTTTTGTGTGTACCTCTGATATCAGAAGCAGCAATCAGGGATCAGAGCAAAGATCTCTAATATTTGGATAACAAGGTCCATTTTGGCCCATTGGGTCTCACAAGTGTGTAAATTGATCCTAGAACAAGTGCAAGGTTTCTTGCCACAACTTGACGGAGGAGGAATAGGTTGCTGATACTAGGTTAAATTATGCAGTTGACTGAAGTTAATCATAATTTACCATCCTAACCATTCCCTGGAAATTTAAAACACTCCAGAGTTCCAAATCACTGACATCAGACAGACTCTACGAGTGAAACTGTTGCTTAGGTTAAGAGAGAGATTCCTGCTGCTCCTTATTCAACATTCTTCTCAGAATCCTTTAATGCTTATGATATTACAGTCTATTGGGGTAACTTACCTGGACGCAACCTGCTTCATTGAGATAAAACTATTACTCATAACAAACTCCATCTCCTTATTCTTAGTAACTCTGACAGTATATTCTATTTAATGAGTTGTAAACAGATCACATAAAATCAAGATATAGAAGTCTAGATTATGTTATACTCCTATTCCTTTCATTACTGTGCTAGAAATGTTAGCATTTTAGTTATTCTAAATTTAATCACTAATATTATTCAATGTAGTGATTTTAGAATTTGCTTGATATTTACAAAACAATTTCCTAATTCATATCCTATTTTTCATAGAGTTTTGATTTTTTGTTGAACTTTTATACATTCAAACATATTATTTTATGTCAATGTTTAGATACACATGTGTTATAATCATGAAAGTCTGTGTTAAGAAAATATTTTAAGGTTGGTAGTATCCTCTTTTAGTGTGTTTCTGAGTATGCTTTTAGTACTACTGAAATAGCAAAAATCTGGAAATGATAAAATCTTCTATAAAGAGATATGTATAAACAGATTGGAACATAATTGAGATAGATGGGAACTACCTTGAAAATTAGTACAACAAAAACAACATTCAAAAACATGGATGAATCTTTATAACATTGAGTAGGAAAATAAATTTTTATAAATATGACTTTCTTTTGTTGAGTTTAAGATGACTAATAATAAATAATATATTTTGGTAATCCATTTAGCTTATGAAACTATATGTTGTATGTATGTGTAGAAAAATGTGAATATAAAGTATATGATCAAAAATTAAGAATAATTAAGAAGCAATTATTTCTTCAGTGAAAGAAGACAACTTGATAAGATGGGAGAGAAACACATAGGTAGCTGCAATTTAGTGGCATTATTTTACTTCTCATGTTTGGTGATGGGTTAAGAACTACTTGCATTCATTAATAAAATAAAAGCAAAGATGGTTATACTTGGAAAAATTGTGATGTTGAGATAGAAAGTTTAGAAATAATGTAAATCCCTCAAAATCCAGACATTACAGAAGAACCTACAAGTTCTTGACCTAAAAACTATATTGATTAAGACAACAAGCTACTAGCAAGCAATTGGCAGGATGGCCTAGACATAAACCATAACCACAAGATGAATTATTCTTTGAAAATTAGAGAAAATGTAAAATACATTACAACCACAGAGATACTGCTTTACAAACAACTTTGAAATTCTTTTTTTTTTAAATGTTCTAATATTTTGTTTATTTCTGAGAGAGAGAGAGAGAGACAGCATGAGCAGGGGAGGGTTAGAGAGAGAGGGAGATACAGAATCCAAAACAAGTTCCAGGCTCTGAGCTAGCTGTCAGCACAGAGCCTGACGTGGGGCTCGAACTCACGAACCGTGAGATCATGACCTGAGCCAAAGTCGGATGCTTAACCGACTGAGCTACCCAGGTGCCTTAAAAAACAACTTTGAGGGGCGCCTGGGTGGCTTAGTCGGTTAAGCGTCCGACTTTCGCTTAGGTCATGATCTCACAGTTCGTGGGTTCGAGCCCCGCGTCGGGCTCTGTGCTGACTGCCAGCTCGGAGCCTGGAGCCTGTTTCAGTCTGTGACTCCCTCTCTCTCTGACCCTCCCCTGTTCACGCTGTCTGTCTCTCTCTCTCCTAGAAATGAATAAAAAAAAAACAAAAAAAAAAAAAACCAACTTTGAAATTCTTAAATGACTGGCAAAACCAAGTTAGCTAGGAGGAAAAAGTATCTCCAAGAACTGCTGTTCTAATATCATCATAGAAAACAGTTTTATTTATTGAGTAAGTAAATACTCTTTGATTTGTACAGATCTTTTCGACTACAATGGGGTTACATCTGGATAAACCCATTGTAAGTTGAAAATAGCACAAATTGAAACTGCATTTACTATACACCTAAACTACCAAATATCATAGTTTAGCCTTATACACCTTCAAAGTGCTCAGAAAACTTATTTTAGCCTATGGCTGGGCAAAAATCATCTGACACAAAGTCTATTTTACAGTGAATCCTGAATATCTCATATAATTTATTGAATACTGTATTGAAAGTGAAAAACAGATGCTTGTATGAGCACAGATAGGTTGTTTAACTTTGTGATCATGTGGCTGACTAGGAGCTGCTGAGCATCACTAGAGTGTCCTACAGTTTATCACTAGCCTGGGAAAAGATCAAAATTCAAAATTTGAAGTATAGGTTCTACTGAATGCAAATCACTTACACACCATCACAAAGCCAAGAGGTCCTAAGCCAAATTATTATAAATCAGGAAACCATCTGTATTTTCTTTGACCAAGATGTCACATTTCTAAGTATATAGATTAGATTAAGCATCTTAAAGTGGGTCCATACCCCTGAGATTTTAAGAATCTCCAAAGAGTTGCCTGGCATAAACACATATACACTCATTTCTAGAAATTCAACTTTCCTATATATTTAGTTCTAAAATCTCCTGGCAGGATAAAAGGCCAACATTATTCTCTATATGACTATAGGTTGTTCCCTGCACCCCCTCATAATCCTTCAACAACAGCCATCTTCTCTTTTAGAAAAGAAAGCCATGCTCCTCATCCATCTGGAATTTTACCATGGTGCATTGCCAAACAAAGTGATAATGGAAAGATTGATTTCAGAGCAGTTTTCTTTAATGTTATCTCAGGGATCCAAAACCTCCCTTACAGCTTTCTATCTTTCCTTTTGAACTAAAGTAATGTCTTCGTAAAGCTGTTTTTTAAAAATATAAGTGGGAAGATTTCAAAGGAAATAGAATGCTTCAAGATTGTTTAGGTGAAATGTGCAGATTAAATTTTTATTTGGTATCTTTCAGAAGCAGTGTGCATAAACACCATTAAATATCTATCCTAATTAGTCACTGATTCACTGAGTTTACCCCAGGTTATGTCATTGTGTATCAAACAACACCACGTATCAACTTCTTTTAACAACATGGATTTATCTTTCTGTCTCTCCACTTATTGATTTGTTTGCTACAGTTACAGCTACATGACACATACCTCTTCAGTCTTGAAATAGATTAAAGAAACACTCATATTTGTGACATGTCATTCCTACACGAGAGGAAAAACCAAGAGAGTGTATGGAACTTTTCAATGTTTCTTAAAGCTTCTATTTGGAAATGGCCTACCTTGTTCTTCTGATTCATCAGTCAGTTCAAAGACAGTTCACATCCAAGCTTAATGCCAATAGCACATGCAAGCACAGAAAGTCACATATCAACAGGTAGGAATGTAAACTCATTTATGAGAACAGCAGTGAATAGCAGGGAACAAGAATGCATACTACCACACTTATTTCATCATTAAATCACTTAATAAGTGACTTAAAAGTATCCACTAGCTTCAGCACCAATCAATCATTAGCATTACATACATTATCTTTTATTAAATATGTGGGAAAATTTTGAGCATGAGGTTCTATTTTTGTTGTGATTCCAATTATTCCCATAAGCTGAAAAAAAACAGATAGTAACACACACTTACACACTTACTAAAGGAAAACCATGCCTTATGTACTTTGCTTCATTAAGCAACTTTAATTTTATCTATATATTACATTGCCTTACTATAAATGAAGAGAAACAGCATACTGATCTGAATTTTTATTTTATAATTTATTATAAAAATGGATAAATTGCATTAAATTTGCATGTTGCTAATCTTGACATTACTGCTCTGTTGGACTTCCCTCTAACAGTATTTTTTTTGCCTATGGCTCACTAACAATTCATTCAAACAACAGGGAATACAGCATTCTCATCTATAAAAACTAAGCCACAGTGAAGCCTTCCAAAAATAGTCATCTATTACTTATTCCATGGTATGGATCCTGGAATTCTACTACTGATCTGAAATACAGGTAACTATTATTCTTTTTTTATCTCAGTCTTACATGCAAAGATATGTAATTATTCTTATTATAAACTCTCTATTGGTCTATTGTTTTAGGAAGACATCGCTTGCCATTTCCCTTGGGGAATTAAAATACCCTCCTCTTTGCTTATTGAAATGGATAATGTCTTAGTTTGGGTTCCCCAGAAGTGGATGCTGAGACAAGGATTCTAGTGAAAGCAGCTTGGGTTTATAGGCAAGAATCACTAGTAGAGGGAATATGGAAACAATCCAGGGAAGAGAAACATTCCATAGAGGGTAAATAAATTTAGACACCCTCTGTAGTTAAGTGCTGAGAGTTTAATCCTGATAAAACTCAATTAGTCAAAGACCACTAGAATAATCTGCAATCTGACAAAATGACACTTATTGGCTCCATCCAGTGAAGGAGAGAACTTGAGAGGAACCAAAGAGAACTGCACAAGAAGAGGAAGGGAAGGATATTTTGTAAGGATGCGTATAAAGTTTGGGTTCCAAAGAAGGACCCTGAGAGTCCTGTTCCAGTAGCAGAAGCAGAGGGTATTTAATTGCACTCTTAAGTCATCTCCAATTTAATACTGATTCATACTCCAAATTAATGCTGATGACAGTATCAATGTTAATGTTTGAGTTCTATACATTTAACTTCTCTCTCTAAATCTCCATTGTTTCTGAATTCAGATGGGGAGAATTTTAGGCCTACTCCATCTCATTGTTGCATACCAGTGATTCTTGCAGGTAGATCTTCAACCTACTTGTGGGACATTGAGTTCTTGTTGGTAGACCTGCAACGAACATGACTCCTTTCTTTCTCTGTGTTGGCTTATCATCGGCAGAGACAGCTAGTAACCTTTTCATGTCCATCTTTGTTTGTCTCAGAACCCTGATATTTCTCTGAACACACTGCTGCCTAAAAGGAAAATGTGCTTTTGCTTTTGACTAAATCTTTTTTGTGATGAAAATGGCCATGGGGCTAAATCATAGCCAATAGGTTATAAGTATGAGATTTGTGTGGAACTCTCAGGGATGTATCTTTTAGGAGGGTGGAATTAAAATCTTTCTCCTCTTCGTCCTTCCCACTGACTTTAGTATGCTCATAATGGTAGAAACTACACCAACCATACCATGTACTGCAGATAAAAACCAACCTAAAGAGTTCCTAAATTAGACAGTGACTCCCTACTCTAGTATTTTCATACAAGATATAATAGCTCCTTGATGTTTAACAACTCCAGTTAATTTTACTACAAATAAAGCTAAATAAGGGAATAAACTATATAAAACACATGAAAATTATAATAAATTATTTAATTTACAAATGTTTCTCCTTGTTCTTTGTTGATGTCATTCTCTAACTTCCTTTCAGGTTTTAGTCACATATTAACAAATCTAATACCTTTCCCCCCATTGAATATACCCAATATCTGTATTTTTGTCTGGATACCAATAGCAATTTTTATTTCCTTCAACTATATGCTAAATGTTTGCATATTATATTCTCTATTATGAGAACCTTGATGATATGGACTGTTCACTATTTTATTTTTTTTTAATGTTTTTTTTAAAATTTATTTCTAGGAGAGAGAGAGAGAGACAGCGTGAGCAGGGGAGGGTCAGAGAGAGAGGGAGTCACAGACTGAACCAGGCTCAAGGCTCTGAGCTGGCAGTCAGCACAGAGCCCGACGCGGGGCTCGAACCCACGAACTGAGAGATCATGACCTAAGCGAAAGTCAGACGCTTAACCGACTAAGCCACCCAGGCGCCCCAATTGTTCACTATTTTAAATATCTCTATATTGTATGCATAAAGTGACCCATTAAAAAAAGATAAACAGGGGCCATGCTTATTTTAATTTTATAGCTTGGACACGGAAAATCTTACTGCATTTTTTTTTTAAAGTATGGCTCAGTCTATTTCTATGTTGAATGGCTCTTAGGGGAAATTTTTCGATTAAGAGACTTAAGGAAGACACAAGCATAAACATATACCCATACAAACATGCAAGAATTTGTTAAGAATGTTGAACTTCTCCTTGTCCAAAAAAAATGTATGCAGTTTATTAAATATACTATGTGCAACAATGTAAAGAATCTGCAATAGGTATGGTGTAGGACTCCCATTCTTTCATAAAAGCATATTAAGGGGCATCTGGGTGGCTCAGTCTGTAAAGCCAGGTAGTCATCTCACAGTTCATGAGTGTCAGGGCTCTGCACTGACAGCATGGAGCCTGCTTGGGATTCTTTCTCTCTTTCTCTCTCTATCCCTGTCCTGACTCATGCTCTCTCTCCCTCTCTCTCTCTCTCAAAAATAAATAAACTTAAAAAAAATAAAAACAAACAAATAAATAAGGGCATGTCAAAAAAATTGAACCAGCATGGCAATGAAAGTTTTTATGTTCTTGACTAGATTAACTTCTGTTTTATGTTGTTTTTGTTACCCATTATTTTCGAGTTCCAAAACCTTTGATGTGTGCTTTATATCTTTGCTTTTTGATTTTTTTTTCCAAAATACAGTTTTAGCAATGGATCTTTATCAGTTGTTTTATTTAGAATCCTCCACTTCCAATATGTGATACCAAATACTGTCTTTGGCTGTGTAATGAATTCTACTATTCTGTCTCACTGAATTGAAGCCTCCACATCTGTATTCTCTTTGATCTCTTACTAAGGTAGCTGCATTTTCTCTATGGAATCACTTTCTTCTTTATGATATGCAGTAGATATTAAGGTTCAAAACCTTTCTTTATAAAATGGAGAATAAACAAAAAATGGAGATTGTCACACCAAGGAATTCCTGTGCCATGCTTTTACATGTGTCCTAGAGGCAGCAGCTAGGAAAAGCTCAAGACTTGCCTTTCCCACACCACATGCCTATAGTTGAAGTCCCAGATTGTGTGCATTAAAGTCCTGCCAGTCGTGAGACAGATTATAGGAATAATAAATCAAAGGCAATTAAAATGACTTCTAAAATATGGAAGACTTTTGGTTCTAAAGTTTAAAGTATATATATATATAAACCTAGCTTACTCATTGTGGTTCTTGTGTATTATCTACTTTGATAACAAGTCTAAGTGATTCTGACTTTCAGGAATTTCGATTTACTCAATCCAATGGTGGTAATGGATATGGTAAAATTATAATAACTGCTAAACCTGGACAACACTTTATCATTATAATGAAACTTGTTTAGTAGTAACCCTATCATTCTACTGCTAAATGTTATATTAAATCATTCGTATCCATGGTAAGAATGGAGTTATTCCATACCATGCTTTATATTTCTATGAATATATAATTTTTTAATGTTTATTTTTGAGAGAGAGAGAGAAAGTCAGAGCGTGAGTTGGGGAGGAACAGAGAGAAAGAGAGACAGAATCTGAAGCAGGCTCCAGGCTCCCAGCTGTCAGCACAGAGCCCAAGCAGGGCTGGAACTCAGGACCATGAGATCATGACCTGAGCCAAGCTGGACACTTAACTGACTGAGCCGCCCAGGTGCACCTATAGGTATATAATTTTAATATCAGCTTGCAAAATTCAAAGCTATTCCATAGCTTTCTGCATTGTTGTATGACTAAAAGTAGCAGCCTTGGAAAAAGAATATTATAATGTAGGCATACAGCTTATACATTATCACATAAGGTTCTGAGTACTAGAAATCTAGTTAGTTTCAAATGAAAAAAGGGGAATATGTGTAAGTTTTATTCAATATAATTGTTCTTTTTTATTTAAGATTAAAAAAAATTAAGTTTATTCATTTTTGAGAGACAGTGAGACAGAACATGAGTATGGGAGAGGCAGAGAGAGGGAGACACGGAGACCCAGAATCCAAAGTAGGCTCCAAGCTCTGAGCTGTCAGCACAGTGCCAGATGCAGGGGTCAAACCCACAAGCCATGAAACCATGACCTGAGCCAAGGTCTGAGGCTTAAGGGACTGAGCCACCCACCTGCCCATCAACATAATTTGTCTTATTCAAGGAAAACATGATTTTCTAGAAAAATAAAACTCTTCTTTTTTTAAAAAGAAAAATGTCATACCACTTAGCATAAAACAAGCCAAAGAAAAAAGGGAGGAATAATGTCTAAGTTCAACATATTAACGTTAAATATTCTCACAAAAAGTAAAAAAAAAAAAAATTTAAAATCTTTATCATAGTATCAATACCAATTAAGAAAACAGCTGACAGTACATTGCATAATTGAAATCAAACCCCACAGTAATGAATAAATGAACTCAATTAGAAGCCCACTTGAAAATTTTACACATTCCTACTTTTTAAGAAGCTGTAATATACCTTTGTTCTAGAGCTGCCATTTTTCAAGGACAAGTGAAAGTATTCAAATGTATAAACATCTCTGAAGGGATTCGTAAGTTCTCGCATATATTAATCAGGATAATTACTAAATTTGCCTGTTTGTGCACACCCATGCCTAAATACAGTGCCTTACACAGGATCTAATATTCTTTCCAATGCAGCCAATCAGTGTGAATAGGCAGTATCTAATGTGGATAGGATCCAGGGATCCAAGCTAAGCAGAACAGCTCAGCCTTATACACACAACAACTGAGATTGCTCCCAACACAGCCAGATACATCCAAGTGAAGAAAAAAGGTAGATTATGTCTAGAGAAAATATTGTTTTAAAACATAATCGTGATGCGACTGAGCTCACTCCTGTTCATGCCCACCTGGGAGGGAAAAAAAATGGTCACATGATTCCACTCAAGTGAAAAAGAAGCTGGAGAATGTAGTCTTTCGTTGGGCAGTTGTGTGCCAGGAAAAGCAAAGACCTGGGAGATGGGCGCACAGCTATAGAGTTAGCCATGAGGAACAAATAGTCTCCCACCAAAGTAACAAAAACCTAAAGGCATGGGAAACATATCTCTTACCACCACATAGTATACTTAAAAGGTATATTTGATATTTAAAAAAAATAATGATAATGGTGATGAAGTCTCAAGACCAAGTTTTATCTTTTAATAATATTTCTTCAATTGTTACTGCAGAAAATTTAATTCACATGGTGACTGACATTACGTAGTAGTTAGGAGCACAAACCCTAGCATCAAATTAATAAGGACAAAACAGACCCAGTAACTAGCAGGATGGCACTGGAAGATATTCACATTTCATTTTCAAAACGCTTTAAAATTTTTGAGTCAGGTTCTCATGCACTTCCCATCAAAGAAAAATCTCTGTTGGCATTCTGATTTAAACTGCAAAATACATTAATTTCACAAAGAAATGACATGTTTATGATATCATGTTCCAACTAGTAACATGATAAGCTGATATTTTGAGTTTTATGTCATTTCTTAAATTGTGAGTTTTGCTCTGACTCTTACATTCTTCTGTTTTACTTACTTATAGGTTTTATTATTGAATGCCTGAATTGTCAATGGTTATTTTCCATTCCCATTTTTAACTATTAATTCCAAGTATAAGAAATGAAAGCTTCATTAAAACCCATGCCAAATGTTCTTAATATGTGTAATACTTTATTTGAGCTTTACCATTTACCTAGATGTGATTTTTTCCATGTCTCAATATTTATACATTTTTAAAATCTTCTTTCCATCAAGAATTGTCTTAGGTATTTGAAACAAGGTTCTATAATTATGGTGGTCCTATTTTATAGTTATCTTATTAGTGATTATATTTCCCTGGCTTAATTTCTAGTGAATTAAAGCATGTTATATGACAAGAAATACATTTTTAATCAAGTGAGCTGGTACAAAGGTGGGAGTTAATGAGAAATTCTGCTAAGACATGTGTGTTTATGGAGCGATGTAGAGAGGCTACCCTTATCAGAAGTTTACAAGTGAAATCTGGGAGCATCAGCCATCACTTAGCTACACTGAATACTCTCTCATCAAGTCTACCTGCGACATCAATGTTGAATGACCATTCTGAAGGTGAATTTCAGGGATCTACTAAGGACAGCTACATCTATGTGGTGCTAGGTGCTCTCATATCTGCTGTTAGGACGTCACAAGTTGCGTGGAAAATTATGGTCCTAAAGAGCCTTGCTGACTCAGTCAGTGGAGCATGATACTCTTGATCTTGGGGGTGTAGGTTTGAGCTCCACCTTGCGTGTAGAGATTACTTAAAAATAAAATCTTAAAAAGAAAAAAGAAAAAAAAAGGTGGTCCTTTCCCTAAGCTCTATCAGTAAGGCAAACCTTTCTAATGACATTATTTGGTTCCAATGTCAGGTGAAGCTTATTTTTATTGCTGAAATATCACAGTGGGAAAGTAAGGGGGAGAGATAATTATGAACATGAGCTTAGTCCATAATATTCCCTTAAATAGTTCTGCTGATTATCTTCTTTTAAAAATTTACATACAGAATGAAACAAAAAAAGGGGAAAATGGTTTCTTCCTATTTACAGAGAATACAAGCCAGAAATTGACACTTTTGGAGAAAACCTGTTTAAAAACTCAAACTTGTGCTTAAATATAAATATGCTCTAAAATACCCAATAATTTACTATTGAAGAAATGGTTCTTTTGATATATACATTTTTACTTAATATAAAACTGTAGTTTCTTTTCTGATTTCAGATATGTATTTCAATATATGAATATGTGTGTTTGCATTTATATACTTAAGGTATTGATTAAAAAGTAAACTATATTTAATTGAACAATATCACAATATATACCAAAAACTGGGGAAATTTTTAAATTTAAAGAAAGTTGAGAGTAGAAACAGGGAGATAATTTTATTATGTAAAGATGAGTTATATTTTGCTGTAATAAATGCAAACCCCAAATCTGTGCTTATTTTTTTTAATGTTTATTTATTTTTGAGAGGGGGAGGGGGCAGGGAGAGAGGGACAGAGGGTCTGAAGTGGACTCTGTGCTGACAGCTGAGAACCCAGTGCAGGGTTGGAATTCACAAACTATGAGGTCATGGCCTGATCCAAAGTCGAACACTTAACCAACTGAGACACCCAGGCTGCCACCCAAAATCTGTGTTTTAAAACCAAGATCTATTTCTGGCTCACAATGCATATACGATTCAGGTAGGTATACATTCTGTGTTGTTCTCTTTCTAGAAACCAGACTCTAAGAGTAACCTCTTCTAGAAATAGAGCCATTGACTATGGAAGAGGGAAAGGTACATGGCTAACCCTGTACTGACTCTTCAAAATTCTACCAGAAGAGATAATGTGCTTCCAATTGCATTTCACTGGATAAAGTAAATCACTTAGCCAAACTTAATGGCTGGGGAGTTGGGGAAATACAATCTTACTTCACACCTGGAATAAAAATGAATAAATAAATGAAATGTTTGTACATAGTACTAATGCCTCTAACCATCCCTTAGTTCCTTTTTCTTTTCTCATTAAGAATACACTCATTTAAGAAAAGGAGAGAGGGAGAAAGAAAAATAAGAAACAGACTCTCAATTATAGAGAATAAATTGACTGTTATTAGAGGGGAGGGATGTGTAGGATGGGTTAAATAAAAAAAAAAGTACACTCATCCACTCATAGTGGAAGAAAAACAAAAATTCCTTACATGATGGTATCAGACTCTGTATCATGGATTTTTGTGTAATGAGAGGAATAGAAACACTATAACAACACTAGAAAGTACCCTGTGGAGTGGGAGAGGGAGATGGGAAACAGCAGAATGGTCTTGAAGTCCTGATGAAGAGATATTGAGGGGACATCTGACCCTGTCAATAAAAATAAGTAATAATAATAATAATAATATATTTCTTGAGTTACTTTTGTCCCTTGAAAGAGCAACATGGTTTATTTACCTCTGCAGATTTTTTTGTTCCCCTCCTTGTGTGAGTCATCTTCCTTCATTACCATTTTTGCCACAAAGTAATTGGACGCTGGAAAATTTGCCCTTCTTAACTGCTGAGCAACTTTCTGAGCTCATTTTCTGCCTACAGATAACTGGTGACTCCAGGGCCATTTTGAGTCAAAAAGTCATAGTGTCTCTCTCTCTCTTTCTCTCTCTCTCTGTCTTTTAATTTGGGAGAGAGAGCGAGCGAGTGAGCAGCATGTCAGCCGGACAAAGGGACAGAGGGAGACAGAGAGAATCTTAAGCAGGCTCCATACTTAGCATGAACCAGAGATTAGTCCCACGGCCTCCATCTCCTATAGATACAAGATTTGCAGACAGGATGCCTGAGAATTTTCTCATAACTTCAATAACATCAAACCATAGATCCAAGAAATTCTATGAAGTTGAGACATGATAAAATTTAAACACATTATATACACATGCACCCCCCACACACACTTAGTATTTCTTTGTAAAATTTCTGTATTAGAATGTTAATTAACGTTATAGCAATAATTGTTCAAGATAATTCATTTAAATTGAAATTCCAATCTCTCCAAGTTTTTTTTATTGTTAAAGAACATTTATTTCTGTGAATATTTAATATGAGCTATAATTTATTTTTGATAATCTTACATATGTTTTTTTTGTTTTCATCTTCTTATATATTTCATATACTTAGTTTATTGTCTACTGAAAAATGAAAGGAAAAAAAAAGCTCTTAAACTGACTTTTGGTAGCAGCAATTTATTTTGCTTAATCATCCCTGAAACCTAATTGAAACTCTGTAAAAATTAAGTCAGTGATGGAGAATACTTTAATTTGTAGTTTGGGGTAAATATCAGTGATTATAAAGAAAAAATCTTGGAAATAACTTGTGAATTAAATACAAATACTACATAATGCTTATTTATGTGTAGTTTCTTTTTTAACCCCAAGAGCATACGTTACATAAAGCTACATATTGAAAACAAGTATCAAATAACATTTTCTAACAATTCTTTCATTATATAAACCTCTTATTAAAGTTTAATATCTCTCTTTGATATAAAGATGATATAGACTTAATTTCTATGAATATATTTGAACATTGGTTCATATTTGTACTCTCAAGAAATAAGTAAATATCATCTAAATCAGTTAAAAGTTTTATAGAACTCTGATATTCCTGTGAATGACATAATAGTCAAAACACAAAATAAATAGTGAATACTTCATTTTCTAAGACAGTCTAAGTATACTGTCATATATTCAGTGCTTTAAAACTAGCTATCTGAAATATCATTGGTATATTCTTTAAGTAACTTTAATTTGATGGTTATTAATGTCGTTTTTTAAAAAAAACATAACTGATAATATAAACATGTATTTACCCTTTTCATCATAGAATTGAGGTCCTAATTACAGTCTTTCATAGAAGTATCATTAAAAACCATACGTGTTCTTAAAAATGTTTAAATTTTGCATGCAAAGATAATTCCAAATATCTATAAAAAGGACTATTTGCAAATTGGCAAAGAGCAATGAAAAAGAGCTTGCAGAACGCTTTCATTTTCTGACTGCCATTGTGTGTAAGAGAGCTGAGTGCTTTCCAAAATTTGTCTGAGTTGCCAGGCCTGTCAGATACGTTTGCTGGAGTTTGGAAAAGAAACCTACCACGTTCTCCATTCTTGGCATTAGCAGCAAAAAAGTTTTAGAGAATATATTTTGATCTACTGTTATACATTTCAAGTTTTGGTAAAAGGAATTTCAAGGAAAAAAAAAACTTGACTCTAAGTGAAAGTAACTGGTAATTTATATCTATTTGGATTTCAGCATCATTTCCTAGAATGTCCTTTCTGTACAAACATACTTGAAAGTTAATATTATTTATTAACACTATTGTTTTGGGTCAAATTGTACACTTCCTCACATTCCTGTGTTAAATGTTACAGTTTAAAAATGCAGGTTGTATGGCAGATATGGCCTGGAATACAGCTCTCACACTGAAATTACTAATTAATTGTAGTATTGATGAATAAAATATAAATTATTTTAATAATTATTGATAATATTGGCTTATTGCTCCCAATGTGTCTCACTGATTCTGAATAAATTCATAAATTTACAGGGTTACTAATAAAATAATATTCAATATAATTAATCATATAAAATACTTGATTAAAATTCATAGAAAATAATTAATTAGTTTAGAACTATAAAAATCATTTACTCAATCATTTTGCTTGGTTTGGCTGAGCTATAAAGTAAAATATGTAGAAGACATAAATCTATAATTCTTGAGTGCTAAAAATTGTCTAACATTCTTCTTTCATTAAAGATAAAATGAATTGCATAAGGGAACTCTGGAGAAGGTCAAAATCGTACATTTTGAGGAACTAGAACTAATTTTAACTTAGAGTGATATTATCACCAACTGGATATTCAAATCTGTATTTCACATAGACATTTAGATTTTCATTTCTACTTAAGCTTCCATTATCAGTCCATTACCTTTAGTAAGAAGGGTCAAATCCATTAACTTGGCCAACTCACATAGAACCATTCGTATAAAACTACCAAGACACAATTTTTCTCTACCTTAAAATTTCTAGTGGACTAAAAGAATAATATAGCCCACTAAGGAATAATCTAGGCCTTTCTGTTCTACCATTAAGAATATATTTTTGTAATTTATGTTTTATTGCTTAAAATAATTTACTGAGGATCTATCTCCTATGTATGTATATATATATGTATGTATGTGTCTATCATTCTATCTATCTATCTATCTATCTATCTATCTATCTATCTATCTATCATCTATCCATCTATCATCTATCCTTACATTCCCTAGCTTAAGTGAGTACTGCTGGCAGATAGAGCTTACCTATCAACAGCTTTCACTGATTGCCTTCTTTGAAAGGAACCCCCTTACTGGAGGTCATGTTCCCTTTTCATGGTGGCCTGCATTCAATGATTGATCCATTGGTGGTAAAAATACTTTGCTTCCTTTCTCCTAATTTGGGATAATTTTGTAGGATAATCCCTGCTTCAGAATTCCTTACAGAAGCCTCCATTTGAAAACTCTATCTCAGAGATTCTAGGGAATCCAACCCACAAATGAGGCCAAAACTTTTTAGTGTAGACCCAAACCTAGAACATTCTCCTGAATAACAGTGAAATTACTACCATAAATGGAAGATACCTTGATGTATCTTCCAAAGATACCTTTGGAATTAATTCAAAGATACCTTTGATTAATTGTCTTATAGAAATATAAATGCATTCTTTGAAGTACATGCTATAACAACGAGTGAGCCTATCAAAAAGCACTCAAAGATGTCATAGTGACATGTAAGCATACTTTAGAGAAAAAGGCAAATTTATGTTTTAGTGAAGGTATTAGAACTTTTCTCTGAGCCCTCAAAATACTATTTGGCTGAGTCATTAAAGTGGTGTCAAGTTTTTTTTATTATTCTGAAAAGTAGTTCTTCATTCCAGCTATGTAAAGAATTTAGAAACTAAAACACACAATCTTGCCCAAACTCCAAAGTACTCTACTGGGTATTTAAAAGTGCCTCTGACTAGATTTTATATTACAAGTGCTGCAGATATTATTATTTGCTAATATAAACCCAACTTATTTTAAACTAGTTAAATATATACATAATAAATATGTTCTTAAATTCTGAGAAACCTATATGAAAGGCCTTAATGTTTTCTACACCATTCTAGATTTGGGATGAAAAGATTAATAGGACACAGTACTTGCCTTTAAGAATCTCATCAATCCAGTAGGTAAAATTCAACTAACCAGCATATGAGATTGAGTGGGACTTACTGGCTTCCTATTTCTCCCTCCTCTAGAGTCAAGTATAAGTTCAGATTATGGTTAAGTATAGACACTCTTTTAGTATTAAAAAAATCATCCTAAAGATGACCAGAGGATTATTAAACTGGGCAGTATTGAAAGAAACCTCATCTTCCTCAAAATAACAGACTATAAGGGCAAATTCACAAGCAGACCTATTTTTACCACCTTTCTCTATTCCATATGATTGAAAGAAAGCTGAGAGTGGGGAAAAAAAAAAAAAAAACAGTCACCAAATCTAAGAAAAGGTAAGGTGCCCATGGCCAGAGGTCAAATAGATATAAATGAAGTAAGGATGATGAACAGGAGAAGGAACAGTGCAAGAGGAAGAATATGCTTGTGATTCTCTGTGGTGTGTTTATAGACAAGGGGGAGAAAATGAGGTCCTGACCAGGGAGGGCATCTGGTGGTAAGTGATGATAATAGAAGGCGCAGACAAATCAATATTATTTAAATATTCTTATTGTATATTTAAAAGATTATAATATACATCTCAAACCCAAACTAAATATATGTGGTTTTGTTTTAGTACATTCTTTAAGATTCTGTGGATTTTACTTAAAGAAATTCTTTCTGGGACACTGAATGTACCACCCTCACCCTGTCCATAATGGTGGTATCACCAAATGATTCTGTAACTTTTATCTAACTAGTTAGTATGAAGTGCTAAGAGAACAAAATAACAAATCAATAAATTCAACTTGAAGGTTAAAGCAGAACACTGGAAGGGAAGAAAAATTAGAGCTGGGCCTTCAAGGAGGACTCACCATTTACTAATTAAACAAGGTATATAGTAGAAGTATATCTCATACAGAAGCTTAAGCATGTATCAGAGAGGTCAGAAAGTGTTTTCCAGAAATATCAACCATCAGGACTGTATGGAAAACTGAACACTCTAAGGCTGCAGTATCTGGAAATGATTATTTGGTGATGAATTTGAAGGGCAGACATTTCCAGTTACTTGTCTGGGCAGAGTTTAGATTATCAGAAACCCTAGATCAGTCACTTCCCTTGCTATGGTTTAATGTCTGTGTCCCCTTCTCCACCAAAGCTCATACACTAAAGCTCTAATGTTTACTGGGAGGCAATTAAGTCACAGGCGACCCTCATGAAAAAGATTAATGCTCTTGTAAGAGAAGTCCGTAGAGCTCCCTAGAAATCTTCCATCATGAAAGGATACAAGGAGAAGTCTATGACTTGGAAGAGGGACATCACTCAACCATGCTGACACCATGTGGTATCTTGTTATAGCAGCATGAATGGACCAAGACATCCCCATAGTCATCTGGGTCATCCTTCTGAGAGGCTGGTTTGAAATCTAGTCTGATGGCATTTCTCCTGAGTCAGCACAGACAGTGGATGCAATGAGGAGGATTAATTCATTTCTTGAGACAAGGAACACAGAGTAAGGACAAGGAGTAGAGGACAACCACAGTGTTCTACTCCATTTATGGGCATGAAACCTGTGTTGCTAATGAAAGCATTTTTGTTCCATGTGTCCAAAGACCACTTTACTACGATGACCAATAGGCTATTTATGAAGAGTTGGGAAGAAAAGGGTAGAGTCTATGGAAAGTGCCCCTCTAGAAGCACTAGAATCTCTGGACTCCTGACACGTTTGCGTTACAGAACTGAGCAAAGGCTCGGGAATAGGAAGCAACAAATGTCATTGAAAGGAATTCTGAATTAGGTCAAGTTCATTTATATATATATATTATATATGTATATATTATATATATTATATATATATTTCCAACTAAATTTACTGAATCAAAGTAAAATTTCATTCTCTTTTTGAAAAAATAAATAGTAAAGTAGCCAGCCCAGGGTTTATACAAGAGTAGCCATTCTGATTCCAACTTTCTTTTCCACCATTGCATTGTCTTCCTTCTTCAGGATTACCTCATGATCTGAGATAATTCCAAGTGGTCAGTCATCACATCTACATAGCAGTTTGGAAGATGGAAGAACAACAACATAACAAAAAGTCTTAATCTGATAGAATTAGTAATTTATTTTTTTAATGTTTATTTATTTTGGAGAGAGAGCGAGACAGAGTGTGAGCATGGGAAGGGCAGAGAGAGAGGGAGACATAGAATCTGAAGGAGGCTCCAGGCTCTGAGCTGTCAGCACAGAGCCGGATGTAGGGCTCGAGCTCACAGACCATGAGATCATGACCTGAGACAAAGTCAGATGCTTAATTGACTGAGCCACCCAAGCACCCCGAACTCTTCTTAAAATAGTAGAAGATACTGCATCATTTACATAGCATACAAGGCATGTTTCCTTAAAGCTCATGTAAGACCTTATAGCTGCCTTTACATAGGTTGACAAGGCTTTCCTACTTAAATGTGCATCCTAACCCTAAGCAAAAGGAACCCATTCACCCTCTCTCACAGTCATGGCTTCAGAAGCCATTCCCCATGATCTTCTTATTTGCCGCAAATGTTTGTGCAACAACCCAACCTGGTACAGTTTCTTATTCACCAAGGAGCAAACTCACACTGGATCAGAAGAGAAAACTTAGGACTGTAACATACCTGTTGTGCAGAAAAATCACCTGGAGGTGGATCACATTATGAGCCTATTATTTCCCCTCCTATTACATACTCATCAAATACAAACCCAATATGTCAAGTAGCATAATTACTTGTAAGTAAATGGTTGACATTATGCCTGAGCACTGGGGTGGGGTGAGGGAAATGGAGTAACTGATATCAAAGTACAGAGAGAGGAAAGGGAGAGAGAGTCCGTAAAGCACAAAAGCATGCTGTAGAAATAAAGAATAGTAGGGCCATATGGTGTAGACTCATAGTCTAAAGTAAAGGCCATTTAACCACTGAGTTGTTTTTTTTTTTT
>NW_024082924.1:0-5875 GCF_003009895.1 Hyaena hyaena
GAGGGCACTTTGGGGATGAGCACTGAGTGTTATGTAGAAACTAATTTGACAATAAACTATTTGTAAAAGAAAAAAAAAAAGAAAAAAAAAGAAAAAAATTCAAGTAAAAGCCCATTTTGAAAATATGGGTTTGGCATTCCAGGAAAATGATGTGATCAGTAATGAAAAAGCATCTCTTCTCAAAAACCTCAGTCCCCAGACACATACAAAATACCTATTTAATTCTTCCATGACCAGATGCAGAGAAGTAGTGAGTCAGCCCTAACCTGACATTCTTGTGAAGAAATCGAACCTTTGATACATATCAGGACATTTCCTCTTAATTCCTGAAATTGCTTTTGGTCCTATGTTCCATATTCTGAACGACTGATTCCATTTTGCAAAATAACTTGACTTTTGGAATAAAGGCAATATACAAAATATCAGTATCATTATTACTACAATTTTAAATACATTTCTTATAAATAATTGATGGCTGTTATTTATTCATCGTTGGATTAGAAATTCAGAGTGAAACTAAGTGAGTATTCTAAAAGAGATTTTCTATTCTTACGCCAGCTGAAGGTATTTGGAAAATCATAAGAGCTTATGACTGACTGATTGTCTTAATATTCATAAAATGGTCAAACTGTGTTTTATATCCTCTAGAAGATTACATTAAAATGTAACAGCAACATTAACAAAGCCACTAACATAAAACATTCACTTTCTTGTGGGTGAAATCAGTTGTCAAAGAAGCAGCGAGTCCTAGTTAGACCTAAAAAAGCAATTATCAGGGCTCCAATACTTATTTATCAATAATTACCTTTCTCAAATTACTGCATGCATCCCAAAGACGCTAAGAAGGTGTACATTCTTCATTATTTAGTAGGGATTTGGTCCGAATGTACGTCAAGACTCCAAACGTGTTTTATAAAATCAGACACTATAGAGATCAGATTCTGTTCTCAATCTTGTATTGCCTTTAACTCTAAGGTATAAAGGGCCACCAGACCTGATACCCTTTCTTCTGAACTATTTGCAAATGCCACCCCAGTGACTCCCCATGGCCTAAGCAACAGGTAAGTACCAAATATTTCTTGAGGCACGTGAGTGTAATAGCTAAAAGCATGAGCTGTTTAATCAAATGTACAGGAAAGAATCCTGGTCTTTCACATTAAGTTCTTGAATGACTTTGAGAAATTCACTTAAACCACACTTCTCTTATTTGCAAAAGGAACTAATAATGGAGCCAGAGCATTAGGGGCATTTTTGGTACTGCTAAAGGTGTACATATGGAAGCCCATCACTTACAAGTAACACCCAGTGTTCCTCCCAAGAAACGCCCTCCTTAATTGCCCATGGCCCATTTAGTCCATCCCATGCCCACCTCCCCTCCAGCAACCCTCAGTTTGTTCTCTGTATTTAAGAGTCTCTTATAGTTTGCCTCCCTCTCTGTTTTTATCGTATGTATTTTTCCTTCCCTTCCACTATGTTCATTTGTTCTGTTTCTTAATTTCCACACATGAGTGAAATCATACAGTACGTGTCTTTCACTGCATAAGAGCTTTCTGCAAACTAAGGTACAGGTCTGACTGTTCCCCTGACCCTATTCTTTCTGGTCCCCAGCAAGGGTACTCTTGACTTCCCTGACCTGTTCACTCTAATGGAATGGAACTAAGAAAATATACCTTTCAACAGAAAAGAGAACTCTAACTCCACCTAGACCTAATTCCTTACAAGGAGAAGTTTTCAGAGAGTGGCCACTGAATGTCTCAGAGCCCTTATCTTATTAGAATTGCTCCTGAGAGCAGACGGGAAGGCTGAGACAGGTTTATGCTGTCAGTAAACACTTAAGTTACAGTGCATCCTACCCTAGGGGAGAGAGTTGTTACATTCAGTTATGATTTGGTTTTGGCATCACTTGTCCTGAGCAAAAGTGGTGCCCTGAAACAGGTCTGAATGAGTGAGTACAGGTAAAAAGTGTAAGGGAGTGCAGAAGAGAGGTTCCCAAACTTTAGTGTGCACAAGAATCACCTGGACAGCTCGACACGGCACAGTTCCCCCTGCCCAATCACAAGAGACCAGGATGTCTGGGCTCACACCCAAAAATACATCTTTGTGGACACAGCCAGTCTGGAGAATGCCTTTTGCGAACCACTCATTAAAAGATAAAATGACCACCCATCTGCTCTACAACGACCCATTCTCCACCCTCTCTGTTTCAATAATCTACCAATTCTTCTACATAATATAGCAGACACTTGATACTAAATAAGAAAAGTAAATGAAGGAAACAAATATTCCTATTTTAGAGAAATATTTTAGGGTAACAACTGTACTAACGACAATAGCTATAATTCATTTTGTGCCTGCCTCTTCCTATATATGAAATCTAACATATACAATAGGCCAATAAGGATTGTATTAACAATACTTTTTGGAAGGCATATATTGAGATTGCAGACAAGTTAAGTGATTTGTACAATGCTACACAGAAAATAAGTGGTGGATCTGGAAATCAAACCCATGCTTTTCTGCGCTTCGGGGTGGCTCAGTTGGATGAGTGTCCAACTCTTGATTTTTGTTCAAGTCATGATCCCAGGGTCATGGGATTCCAGCCCCATGTTGGGCTCCATGCAGAGTGTAGAGCTTACCTGGGATTCTTTCTCTCCCTCTGCCCCTCTCTGCCGCTTATATTTTCTCTCTTTCTCTGTGTCTGTCTGTCTGTCTGTCTGTCTCTCTCTCTCTCAAATAAAAATTAAAAAAGGGCTTCTGGGTGGCATCTGACTCTTGATTTCAGCTCAGGTCATGATCTCAAAGTTCATGAGATTGAGCCCTGCATAGGACTCTGAGCTGACAGCATGGAATTTCTTTTTATCTCTCAAAATAAATTAACATTTAATAATTAAAATAGAAATTAGGGACACCTGGGTGCCTCAGTCAATTAAGCGTCCTACTTTCGTTCAGGTCATGATCTTGCAGTCTGTGAGTTTGGGCCCCATGTCAGGCTCTGTGCTGACAGCTCAGAACCTGGAGCCTGCTTCGGATTCTGTGTCTCCCTCTCTCTCTGCTCCTCTCCTACTCGTACTTTGTCGCTCTCAAAAGTAAATAAACATTAAAAAATATTAAAAGAATTAAAATTTAGGGGCGCCTGGGTGGCTTAGTCGGTTAAGCGTCCGACTTTCGCTTAGGTCATGGTCTCGCGGTTCGTGGGTTCGAGCCCCGCGTCGGGCTCTGTGCTGACAGCAAGCTAGGAGCCTGGAGCCTGTTTCAGATTCTGTCTCCATCTCTCTCACTGACCCTCCCTCGCTTGCACTCTATCTCTCAAAAATAAATAAAAATGTTTTTTAAAAATCCACATGATATTTTATGCAGTTGTTTAAATCAAACATTCATGGGTTGCCAAATATATGTGTATTTGATAGTGTGTAGAAACACTGATGAACGTCGCTATTTTTCAACTTTTCCTCTAGATGTTTTGAGAGAGTTAAGTCAAGTTGGTAGAGGGTTCTTTCTCTCTGCATGCCTCAATTCTTTTACATTTCTATATCTAGAACTATTTTTTTTTCAGGAGAGTGGCTGGCACATATAAGGGACTTAATTTTTGACTGAGTGAACAAATGGGTGTGTCAGCACTGCCAGTGCATACAATCAATGAAATTGGATTAGCTTTTTCTTAACAACAACATGAAAGGATTCAAGGTCTACTTGATCCTTATACTGAAAATTTCCAACATGGCATTTCATGTACCAAAAGAAGGAAAAGAGGGAGGTAAGTAAAGAGATTTTAAAAAAAAGGGAAGAGAGAAGAACAGGTGAAAAAACTTATAATAAAACATTTCTTGTAATTAGTAGGGGCCTATAAAATAAAAAGCATATTAAAAATAAAAACTTGGTATAGTCCTCCACAAAATGACCTTCTTTGAGGATAGACATAGTACTGATACCTTTTGCCCTTAGCTTTATTGAAATATAATTGATATATATCACTATATATTTAAAGTGTAGAATAGGTTGATTTAATACACTTATATATTGTAAAATGATTACCACTGTAACATTAGCTAACACTTCCATCACATCACACAATCACTGTTTCTTTTTTGTGATAAGAACATTTAAGGTCTACTCTCTTAGCAACTTTAAGTATGTAATATAGTATCATTAAGTACAATCACCATAATGTACATTATATCCCCAGAGTTTATTCATCTTATAACTGGATGTTTTTACTCTGTGATATATATCTCCCCATTTCCTTCACCCCCATCCTTAGTAATCACCACTCTGCTCTTTTTTTTCTATCAGTTTGGCTTTTTAGATTCCA
Organism: Hyaena hyaena; assembly: GCF_003009895.1. NCBI lineage: Eukaryota > Metazoa > Chordata > Mammalia > Carnivora > Hyaenidae > Hyaena > Hyaena hyaena. Next base: position 4,310 of record NW_024082924.1, read on the forward strand.
AATATAAACAAGATCACACCATACTTGTCTTTCTCTATCCAACTTATTTTGCTTAGCAGAATGCCCTCCAGGTTAAACCACAGTGTCACAAATAACAGAATTCTTTTATTTTTAAAGGCTGAATAATATACTATTCCAAATATATTCCATATATAAAAATTCACATTCATCCATCAACTCACATTTAAGTTGTTTTCATATCTTGGCTACTATGAATAATGCCGTAATGAACACATTAAACAGAAATACAGATAGCTCTTCAAGACAATGGTCTTGGAGGGGGCAAGATGGCGGAGAAGTAAGGAGCTCCGTACTTGCACTCGTGCCCATACATCACACAGAAAAGATCTGAAGCGACTGGAAACCTTACAAAACCTGAGAGATTGGGAGAAAAAGGACACAGAATCCACTGAGACAGCCTTCTAACGTGACTGCGAACTGGGGAAGATAATGTTGGGCCGGGATCGGAGACTCCAGGGTGGGAGGCCATCTCCCTATACCCTCTACGGGGAGTGAGAGGGGAAAAGGAGAGAGTCCGAAACAGAAAAACCTCCACTCAGGGGGGAAAACCTCCTCTCGGTGCATAGAAAGACCATACTTGCCAAATAACTGCACACCAGGTCCCCTCGCACCAACTGGTCCCGGGGGGCTGAGCACACAAACTGCTTCTTTGTGCGGGCTCCTGGCGGCTGGTCTTCAGAGTAGTGGCACGCCTGCCGCCATTGTAGCCCCTTGGCGGCTGGGGTCCCTGAAAGAGCCGCGCGGACACCGGGCGTCCGCGCTCCTGGCTGGCTGGAACTAGAGAGGGAAGGCAAAGAACTAAAAACTGGGAAATTTGCCTGTGAGTTCGTGTTTTGGGTGACGAGTCATAGAGGGACCTGGTTTTCATCACTCCAGCGGGCTCGGGCTCAGCGCACCCGGCAGGCAAGCCCCCGCCCATGCTCACCAGCCCGACCCAGAGAAGGAAGCAGCGATTCTGACTCCACCTCCAGAGCGAGGTGGGAAGCCTGTAATTGCCCTGAAGGGGTTGCCTGGGAAGCTGTGTCTAAGGCAATTTCAGCGGGGCGCACGGACTGGGATTTGGAGATTGGAACTGCCCTGGGTTGAAGAGTGCAACCAACTTCAGCTGTGCCCCCGGTATGGGGAGTTTACAAGCCCAAAAAAGCAAGGTGCAGCGCTTGGTTCAAGAAGGGACTGGAGCACCGTCACTCTCCTCCCCACAACCGCCAAGGCAGAACTCCCGCCTGAGGCACTGGATCACGCCACGCCCATCCCTGCCTGAGAGCTGCCCTCCTTCCCCCCCCCCCTTTTTTTTCTTTTCCTTTTTCTTCTTCTTTCTCTTTTCTCTCTTTTTTCCCCAGAACACTGACCTGATTAACTCTGGTCACCAGCTTGCATAAACAATCACGAGTCCATTCTGTAAATGTAAATTCTACACCTACCGACATTTTCATCTTTCTCTCAGGAGTAATTAGACTATATAGTTTCTCTGGATAATTCCAGCATCCTTCTCTCACCTATCCAACCATATTCTACCCTTTACCTCTTTGAAAAAAGCTTCTTATC
>NW_024082924.1:11051-65338 GCF_003009895.1 Hyaena hyaena
AACAGATGAATGGATCAAGAAGATGTGGTTTATCTATACCATGGAATACTACATGGCAATGAGAAACAATGAAATCTGGCCATGTGTAGCAACGTGGATGGACCTTGAGGGTGTTAGGCTGAGCGAAATAAGTCAGGCAGAGAAGGACAAATACCATATGTTTGCACATATAGGAGGATTAGGAGGAACTTGATGGAGGAACAAGGGGGAGAAGAAGGGGGGGAATGACGGGGGAAAGGGAGAGAGGCAAACCATGAGAGACTCTTGAATGCTGATGAAAACTGAGGATTGATGGATGTGGGGGGGAGGAGAGATGGGCATGGAATAGGGCACTTGTGGGGATGAGCACTGAGTATAGAAACTAATTTGACAGTAAACTATTTGTAAAAAAAAAAAAAAAAAAGACAATGGTCTTGTTTCCTTTGTATAAAGACCTCAAAGAACTGAGTCTGCTGGATCCTTTGGTGGTTCAATTTTTTATTGTGAGGAACCTCCATACTCTTTTCCACAGTCTCTGTCCCAGTTAGCATTCCCAAAATCAGTACACAAAGCGTTCTCTTTTTTACAAATCCTCAACAACACTTCTTGCTTCTTGTCTTGTTGATAGTGGCTATTCTCACAGGTATGAAATGATACCTTCTTTTGTGGTTTTGATTTGAGTTTTGCTGATGATTCATGGCATCAAGTACATTTTCGTGTACCAATTGGTCATTTGTACCTTTAATATTTTTAATGTTCTTATTATTTTTTTGAGAGAGAGAGCCTAGGGAGTGGCAGAGAGAAGGAGACAGAGGATCCAAAGCAGGCTCCACACTGACACCAGGGAGAAGATGAGATTCAATCTCATGAATCTTGAGATCGTGACATGAGCTGAAGTTGGATGCATATCCCACTAAGTCACCCATGTGCCCCTGTACTTTTTCTTTGGAAAATATTTATTTAGTTCCTCTGCCCATTTCTGAATTGATTGTGGGTGGGTTTTTGTGTTTTGTTTGCTATTGATTTATATAAGTAGTTTATATATTTTGGATATTAACACCTTATCAGATATATGCTTTGCAAAACAAAATATCATCTCATACCTATTAGAATGGCTAGTCTATTCAAATGTGCAGCCACCAATGAAAGGCTGCAAGAATCATAAGAATAAGGAAACATGGCTCTACCAAAGGAATAAAGGAAACCTCTAGTATCTAGCCCCAAAGAAATGGATATCCAGGTTTTGCCTGACAATTCGAAATACATTGTTCTGAAGATGCTCAGGGAACTACAGAGCAACATAGATAAAAGATTTAATGATATCGGAAAAACAATCCAAAACCAAAATGAGAATTTCAATAAAGAGCTAGAAAACATAAAAAATAAATTCTGAAGCTAAAGCCTTCAATGAATTAACTGAAGAATCCAATGGAGAACAGTAGTAGAAGATCTGGGTGAGAGTGTCTGAAGAAGCAGATATGTCTTTCAGGCTTTATGGACTGACTTCAATAAAGGAAGATTTTCACCTACAAGTCGGCCATCCTGGAGCATGTTTTGACCCTGGGGCTAGTGGTGCAGGACATCAAATGAGGGAGTACTGGGTCTGGTGGGGCTCTATGTCTCTTTGATTGGGGCAGCTGGGGTCCACAGCATTGACAACTGTTGAAGAGCACTTCAGAATCTCTGTAGTAGCTGCAACGATCTTCAGGGTCCTCACTGGCACCTCCAGGTCCAGAAGCTAAGGCCCAAGTCAGGCAACGGTGATGACTGGAGCCAATGATGTGCATAGGCTTAACTGGGGGTCCAATTGCAGGTTCTTGTGTGGTGGCAGAGGCCAGTTGCAAGCACACGTGTAGTGGTGGGATCATGCACAGAGCAGAATCAGGGTCAATTCCATACTTTACTGGCAGATTCAGGGGCTCCGGCTAAGGTTTTGTTCCCATGACTGCAGTCTTCCCCCAGGCATGTACACCTCAGTGGAGGCCAGTGATGGGTGTAGGAATATGGGTGGAGGGACTAGCTGCAGGTGAGTTCATGTTAATGACTTAAGGCATGATCCAGGCCTAGAGGCACCTTTAAGGGTCCCTGGCTATCAGCATGTTCCCTGTGACTGCACAGTCTCCCCTCAGGTGTGCACAGTACACTGGAGACCAGCAAAGGGCGTCCAGCTGGCAGCATGCAAGTGTACAGCTGTACAGGTTAGGCCCGAGCACATAACAGGAGAAGAGTCCACTGCAGGGGTATAGCCTGGCTTCTTGCAATCTTGCAGCTGCAAAGGGTTGAGTTGGCTGCTGGTGCATTTCCAGTCTTCAGCGGGGGTGGTGGTAGACGCAGGGAACAGAGAGGATCACGAGGCGCAGAAGCCAGGGAACACACATTCCTGTGAGGTGACAACTATTGAAATACACAGGGAGTCCTCAGTGGCTATGCTGGGTGACAGTATTTTCATTGGTGAATCTCCTGGATTTGTCTCGAAAGCAGGTCGTCATGAACTGTAATGGCTCCCCCTGATTGGCTGCCATTGGTAGTCCCTAGCTTTCTTTCTTGTTCCTTGCCATCTTTATACATCTCTGCTTTGCCAGTGTAGGTGAGGTAAAACTGAATTGAAACCTTGGTGTGTTGCCCTGAAAAGCTGGGGGGAGGATGATTGCTCATCATATACATCTTCTCCTGATCAAGGGAATTTTTTGCAGCTGGTAAACTTCCTCCTGGCGCTGGGCAGTCAGTGGCAGCTTTGGGGATCGGACGATGTAGGGGAATGAAGTTATTTTCCTTTTCTTCTCGTATGGTTATTCTCTGGTTTTTGGTTTCACTGTGTTGCTAACGTTTCTTCAGTGGACTCCAGAGGTCTCACAGTGCTGTTTTCTTCATGGAAAGCTGTATAATTGTTGACCTTTTGGAGGGATGATGGCTGGGTCCCCTATGTTGTCATGTCGACACCATCACTCCACAAAATGACTTTTGAGTTAAGATACCCAACTCAATCTTGGGCAACTATCTTAGCTTTTCATAGCTTTCATTTCATTTTTTTAATAAAAAACATGGAAACATTACTCTCACATAGATTGTTGTGAAGGTTAATGAGATAATTACTACAGTGCCTGGGAAAGTGCACAAGCTTGGCAGGCAGTAATAGTAGCTGATTATTATTATTATTATTAATGAAATACTGAGCCTCATACTCATGCCTATTCTCATCTCACCCAGTAGTTCTTGGGCTCTCTAACTTTCTAACTCTGTCCACCTGTATTCCTGAACAAGATTCTCCTGACTGACTGCCTACTTCTAATCTCATCTGTTTTCAATTCCTCATAGAGTTATTTTAAAACACAAATCTGATCATGGGAGTTCTGTGCTTAAGGAAAGGAATCGTCATGTCACTAATCCTCATGGGCACCAGTATTCATACAGCATGCTTAATATGGTCACATCATTGCCCTCCTTCATTACAAGCCTGGAAAGAAATTTTTTCCATTTTTATATTGAGCGATGAAGATACCAACATTTAGATACATTAAGCATAGATTACCATAAGAATGGCAGATGTGAGATAATAAAAATGTAGAACTTGCCAATGATTGCAGGCTAAAGGGCAAATTCCTTAGAAAAATATAGATGGTGTCTCTTAATCTGAACCTTATTTTTTTAAACTTTTTTTTAACATTTATTTATTTTTGAGAGATAGAGCACAAGTGGGGGAGAGGCAGAGAGAGAAGGAGATGTAGAAGCTGAAACATGAGCCTCATTTGCTTGTTACCATCCCCTCTAGCCACTTATGGCCCTGGAAGAATTCCAAGGGTAACTGTGTGCTTGCAAATGCCACTTTTCCTGAAATCGTGTCCTTCCAACCTTTTTAAGTGAATACAATCTATTTATTCTTTTAAGATCCCGTTTCAAGAGACCCCTCTTTGAAGGTTCCCTGGAATCACACAGAACTATTCTTTATGGCTAAACATATCCTATAGGTTGCATATATAGAACTACAATTATTCTAACTCATGCTACAATTGTGGGCTTGTGTCTCTGCCTCTTCCATAAAACTATGCGACCCCAGGGACTAGAATAGTGACCAAACTTGAGAGTATCTCAATAAATATGTGATGAAGGAATCAACAAAAGAATAAATGAAAACTACAGAAAACTAAACTAGGCCCAGAGTTCCCCTGAGATTTACCCAGGGGGTTCTAACATTGGGAAATGTGAAATTATGACCTGCATACTTGGATTTTCTAATTGAGAAATGAAGCTTACCAAAAAGAAAATAATAATAATAAATAATCTATAAGGTAAAATAAAATAATTCAATGAGTACAGGCATTATTTTGTTATGGTTGCAATGTAGTTTTAATTCATAGCTTCATTGCATAGATGACTAATTATTATATTATAAATTTCTCCAAATATTGTAAAGCAACTAATTAAAAAATAAGTCCACAAATTCATAATTTAAGAAATCTTTTTGTGAGCTGTATTTATAACTAGACACTGTAATAAAGTTAACTAAACTATAACTAAAGGAAATATTAACATACAGTGTATTCCTAAACATAGGTGGAAAATATATGAAAAGAATAATGGTGATTATCAAGACGTTCATGGAAGTAGATTTAGAGGAAGAAAGAGCTCAGAACTTGGAAAAGCTGGGAAGGAAGGTCTCATAGCAGCATCTGAATCTGATAGGATTGGTCACTTCTCCTTCTGAAAGCTTCTAAGAACTTTTGCAGTCCCCTTTTTAAAGTAAAGTGTTTGGAAGACCCTAGAATCTGCCACTCTGCCCTCCTTGGACCTTACCTTAATCTTGTGTGCATGGTGCACCAGCTAAGCATTTCATCCTCATAGCTAAAAAATCAATTTATCCAGTCTGCAAAGAATAACAAGTGAATTAAGTGTTTCTTTTTCCTCAACAAAAGTAGGTCAATCTTCCTAGGCTGGAGGATAGAGAGTAGATCAAACACCAAGGGCAGGAGCTAATCTCTGTAGATACAAGTTGAGTTAGGAGAATAGACTTAAATAGTCTTTAAGAAAATTGACTTTATTTTCCTCCAAAATCATCTTTGTGGTAAATGGAAATGCATGCATATTCATCCATATACATACATATTAATAAACACACTTTCATCTGCTGACTCATACCTGGATTCCTAATATTGGTGCATGTATCCTAAATATCAAGTTAAATCCATAATTTTCATTTATAAAGAACTCATGTTTTCAGATTTAGTTTAATTTGACAGCATACATTTACCTCAGTGTCTTTAAAAAATTTTTTATTCATTTATTTTTTTTTGCCAATTCTGTGTTCTTTCTGGAAATAATGAGAGATCATGGTAGTCTTGTGGGGAAGTGATTTGGCTCTCAGTGACAGAGAGAAAGTAAATGAGCTGAGTGGATAGAACAGGAAGTAGTCAAAGACTCAGCCTGACAGGGTATTAATCAGAAGGTGTTTCCTCCTGCCCATGCCAATTTATAATGATAATGATGTAACTGATCCGTTTATTATATTTTAATGCCATGCTCTTTTTTTTTTTTTTTGCCTTCACTGTTTTCCTTTTTATCCATGATGACTTCATGTAGAATTTTCACGCTGTGTGCTTTAATATAATATGATATTTTAGTTACTAGCACTTCTTGAGTTGATAGTACAGAATCGATAAGTAAGATAAATTGAAGAGGAAAAATTAAATACTCTTGTCTGTGTTAAGCAAAAAGTGGTTTCTAAAATAAAAGACAGAACTAAAGAAATATAAAAATATGGGAAGAAAGAAGGCAGTCGTTTGACATTGGTTCAAATAAGTGAGTTAGCGTGTTTATCCCAGGGGCAGGTAGATACAATGAAGCTTGAAATAGACCATGATCGCTAGAGCTAAAATGCAAGCATACTTCCTATCCCTCTTAATCACAGAAACCAATACCGTTCTCCCAAGTTAGACTTAATAGACCTCTTAGTAAATTCAAACAATCAAAACTCATGTTGCAGTTGTTTGATGAGAGAGAATAGTAAGAAGCTGATGCAGATATTGTTGATATTGGAGTTATTTGCCAAAAACTGATACGGAGTTTCTGCATCATCTCTACAGGTGCTGTTAATGAGGCTTGACATATGCGAAGACAAAAATTCTCTATCAGAAAAACGTGGTATTTCAAATTGCATATCCACCATCTTGCATATACCGCGGACTTTAACGCTTTCGCTCTTAGCATCGGATTACTGGAATGGTGGTGAATTTCAGACAATGGGTATCATTTCACACATAAGTGTCTTCACATTTACACCACATCAGTAAATACAAGGCATTGAAATCTTCAGTGCTCCTCATTAGCCATCAGAGGCATCATGAATTAGACATATTTTTATGTCTAAAAGACTCCACTCTTTGCTGTGGAGGTCAAATTTAACCATTTAAGTTGTAGTAACAGAGCAGTCACTATCAGCTGACAGTGAGATAAAGTTCATTTGCTACTTCGAGCCTGTGGTAAGTACTCCTTGAGATCTAGCACTGCTGTCTCATGATATTGATCCTGCTGCTGCTAACAGCACCCATAGTTCATTCAACTTCTGTTTTATTAACAGGTACTAAGATAAGCTAAAAGTATTACAAAAATAACATGGCTGTTTGCCTTATGGAATTTATAAATCTTACTAAACAGAAATAATAGATGTGCATTTGGTTGCTCAAAATATCATAAGACAAATAATAAAATAAAATAAAATAGCTACTGCAATGTCATTTTTCAAGTGGCCAAAGAGAAGGAAAGTCATAATACCTACTCTAAGGCACATAATTCTCATCTAAAAAAATCATCTAACACTTCCTTGAATTAAATATACAAATTCCTAGAAAGTCACAACTACCAAAGCTGACACATGAAGAAATAGAAAATCTAAATTGAGATATAACAAGTAAGAAGATCAAACTGGTCATTTTATTTTTTTTAATTTTTTAAATGTTTTATTTATTTCTGAGAGAGAGAGAGAGAGACAGCGTGAGCAGGAGAGGGTCATAGAGAGAGGGAGATACAGAATTTGAAACAGGCTCCGGGCTCTGAGCTAGCTGTCAGAACAGAGCCCTACATGGGGCTTGAACCCACAAACAGTGAGATCATGACCTGAGCCGAAGTCAGATATTTAACCGACTGAGTCACCCAGGCGCCCCCAAAGTGGTCATTTTAAAACCTTCCAGAACTAGATGACTTCATTTGCAATGTTTAGCAAATTTAAAGATGAATTAATACCAATTCTTCACAAATACTTCCAAAAAATAGAAAAAAGAGGGCTTAATTCTCAACTTATGCTATAAATGAGTATTGGTATTAACCATACCAAAACCAGGGAAAGATATCACAAGAAAAGAAAGCTATAGACTGATATTTCTTATAAATGGAAAAATTCCCTACAAAATATTTACAACCATAATTTAGGCAACATATTAAAAATATGCAAATAATCAAGTGGGATTTATTTCAAGTATGCAAGGTTGATATAACATCTAAAAATCAATCATTATAACAAACCAAATTAATATATTAAAGAACATATATAAAGCCATCATCAATAAATGAAAGAAAAGCATTTGACAAAATTTGACACTCAACAAACAGATAATAGAAGGGAACTTTCTCAACCTGATAAAGGGCATCTATGGAAAATGCACACGTAATATACTTAATGGTCAAAAACTTAGTATTTTCCCCATAGTTTAGAAGCAAGATGTCCATTCCCACATTCTTATTAAATATTGTACTGGAGTTTCTATCCAAAGCAAATAGGAAAGGAAAAAACAAAATAAACAAAACAAACAAAAACATTCAGTTTGGAAATAAATAAGCACACTCTATTAATAAACGGTATGATCTGCATAAAAAAATTTGTTTTATAAAAATCCTTTAAAAACACATTAGAACCAATAAATGAGTTCAGAATGGGGGCAAAATACAAGATAAGCAGGAGACTCTCATAAATAGAAGAAAATAAAATGATCAAATGTTAGCAATTCAAAATTGTCAATAGATGTAAAAACAAAACAAAACAAAAACAAATTTATTATGATTAAGCAGAGTTAACCTGAGGGATTCAAGATTACTCTGATTCAAGGTTAGTTAGGTCTGTGTCTCCCTCTCTCTCTCTGCCCCTCGGCTGCTCATGCTCTCTCTCTCTCTTTCAAAAATAAGTAAACATTTAAAAAAATTAAAAAACACTGCATTTGAAAAAATTCAACATACATTCATGACCCCCCAAAAAACTATAAATACCAAATACATTTTCAGCCAGATTTTTAAAAATGTCATCTATAGAAAAAATAACTATCAGTTAAAATCATGATTCCATACTCAGGTCAGAGATAAGGCAAGAATTTGTATTCTTGACTCTTTATTTCAATATCAGTTGTTCTAGGCAGTTTAATAAGGTATGTCAAAAAAGCATTCACATAGAAAAACAAAAACTGAAACTCTCTTTATTCACAGATGATGGCTTGTCCAAGTAGAAAATGCTAAGGAATTTATTTAAAAGCTCCTAGATATAATAAGCGAGTTTAGGGGATGTATAAATTTTTCCTGTTGCATAGCAAATTATCACAAAGTTAGTAGCTTAAAAAACAAACCGTTATTATACCACAGCTTACTTTAAGTCAGGAGTGCAAGCATGAGTTCTCAGGGATTTTTGTGTAGGGTTTCACAAGGCTGCAAAAATCCAGTGCTGGATTCCTATCTGGGGGAAACATCCACTTCTCCAACCATGTGATTGTTCACAGCATTCCATTTCTGGTAGCTGACAGATTTGTGGCAGCTGGCTTGTTCTAAGCTAGGAAGGGAGAGAGAGAGACTACACTGAGTCAGCTAGCAAAACAATCTTAACTAATAAAACATGATCATGGTAGTGACACCCACCATTTTTGCTATATCCTTTTATTTAAAAGTAACTCATAGGTCCCACCTAGTCCAGAAAACCAGAAATAATTTTCAGCCAGTCTTCTCAAGAATCCTTAAAATGATAACTTATGAAAAGAACCAATGTCTTGATATATTACCAGAACTCCCTAAAGAAGAAATAGATAAACTGAACAGTCCTGCATCTGTTAAAGGAATTCAATTTATAGTTAAGTTTTTCCCCAAAGACAACTCCAGGACCAGCTGGAACCACTGGAGAATTCTACCAATCATTTAGGAAAGGAATAATGTTCATCTTACACAAATTCTTTCAGAAAATACAGAAAAAGATAACATTTTCCAACATTTTATGAGGCCAGCATAAACCTAACAATAAAACCAGAAAATGATATTACTTTAAGAAAACTTCAGGCCAATAGTCTATTTTGGCATGAAAGCAAAAATAATCAACACAATATTGAAAATAAAATGTAGACATTTATAGAAGTGATAATATATAATAAACAAACAGAATTTATGTAACGTAAGAGTTCAATTTTCAAAAATCAAACAAATTACAGCTTCTGCACAGCCAAGGAAACAACCCAGAAAATTAATAGGCAACCAACGGAATGGGAAAAGATAGTTGCAAATGACATATCAGATAAAGGGTTAATATCCAGAATCTATAAGGAACTCACCAAACTACACGCCCGAAAAACAAACAACCCAGTGAAGAAATGGGCAGAAGACATGAACAGACACTTCTCCAAAGAGGACATCCAGATGGCCAACAGACACATGAAACGATGCTCAGCATCCCTCCTCATCAGGGAAATACAAATCAAAACCACACTGAGATACCACCTCACGCCAGTCAGTGTGGCTAAAATGAGCCAATCAGAGGACTCTAGATGCTGGTGAGGATGTGGAGAAACGGGCACTCTCTTACACTGTTGGTGGGAATGTAAACTGGTACAGCCCCTCTGGAAAACAGTGTGGAGGTTCCTCAGGAAACTAACAATAGAACTCCCCTAGGACCCAGCAATAGCGCTGCTAGGAATTTACCCAAGGGATACAGAAATGCTGAGGCATAGGAACACATGTACCCCAATGTTCATAGCAGCACTCTCCACAATAGCTAAAACATGGAAAGAGCCTAAGTGTCCATCAACAGACGAATGGATCAAGAAGATGTGGTTTATCTATACCATGGAATACTACATGGCGATGAGAAACAATGAAATCTGGCCATGTGTAGCAACATGGATGGACCTTGAGGGTGTTATGCTGAGCGAAATAAGTCAGGCAGAGAAGGACAAATATCATATGTTTGCACGTATAGGAGGATTAGGAGGAACTTGACGGAGGAACAAGCGGGAGAAGAAGGGCGGAAATGGTGGGGGAAAGGGAGAGAGGCAAACCATGAGAGACTCTTGAATGCTGACAAAAACTGAGGACTGATGGATGTGGGGGGGGAGGGGGGGTGGGCATGGAGGAGGGCACTTTGGGGATGAGCACTGAGTGTTATGTGGAAACTAATTTGACAATAAACTATTTGTAAAAAAAAAAAAATCAAACAAATTACTACAAACTAAAAAAGAAAAATCAGAGTATCCCAAGAGGTACAAAAAAAAGACATTTGATAAAAGTCAGAATGCCATTAATGACAAACATTTTCAGCAAATTAGGGATAGAAGAAAGTTCCTTGATGTGCTAAAAGACATCTATGGAAACTTCCATCTGACATCATACTCAATAGTGAAAATTTAAATCTGTTGCCTTAAAGATCAGAATAAGAGCAAGGGCATTTCTTTTCACCACTTTTATTTCACATTTTTACTGAAGGTTCTGCTGTATTAAGATACAAACTAGAACTAAGAGGCATAAAGTTAAAGAAGAAAAACTGTCTTTATTTTCAGATGACATGATTGCACTCATAAAACACCAAAAAAAAAAAAAAAAGTTGACAAATAACCAATAGAGCTATGTTAACTTAGCAAGATTGTAGGGTAGAGGGACAATAAAAAACATCAACTGCATTTCTAAATATTAGCAACAAAATTTCAGAAAATGAAAAAGCATAAGAAACATTAAACATTGAGGAATGATTCTAATAAAATCTCTACTAGGCCTCTGCCTTAAAAACTATAAAACATTGCTGAGAGAAATTTTAAAAGGGTTTAAAATGGAAGGATATATAAAATATGTGTATATATTTATATATGATATATAAATATATACGTATGCATGATTTATACAGTTATAAACATTAATATATTATGTGTATATTAAATATATATAACTATATTTCTAAATATATTTGTTTTATGAATATATAAATATGTACCTATAAACTATATATATATATATATATATATATATATGCCATATTTATGGAACAGAAGACTCAGTACGGTTAAGATGCCTATTTTTCCTAGAAAATATGGTTCAGTTCTAAAATTTATGTGGAACTGCAAAGACTCTAGAATAGCTAAAATGTTCTAGAATGAGAACCAAGCTGGAGAATTATGCTTCTTGAATTCAAAACTGACCTTAAAATCACATCAATCCAGACAGTGAGATATTTATAGAAGGACAATTAGATTACCAGAAGAGCATAAAGTACAGAAATAGGTCCACAGATCAGTCATCAACACTTACAGCTGATCACTGAAGCTGTAACCCCATTTTATCCTATGTAGTTGATATCTCAATACAACAAAAGGAGAAAAAAAAAAATCCAAGTGAGAAATAGCGAGTACCTGAAGTAGGTCAGTTATTACTATCCTTAGTTCTGTGGTTTCAGCGACTATTTTGTAATTTTCCTTCGATTTCTTCCATGACTGGTAAACCTACTTGAAGTCTGTCCCAAAGTAACATCCATAGTCATCTTCTGAAAAGCATGTCCATGTCTTCTCCCTGCCTTCAGGATGATTCCCAAATCAGTAAGTAACATGATTTCCTGATCTGAGCTCTTCCTCTCTTTCCAGGCACCCCACCCCCACCAATTTCTTTTACTGTGTCTATATTCAAGTCGTTGACTTTCTTGTTATATGCTGTGCTGCCCCATGTTTTCACCCCTCCCAATCTGCATTATCAGTGTTAATTTCATTCTGTTTCCCTAGCACAGTGTCCAGTACCTAATAAATGCATCCTCAATGCTTTCCTCAATTATGAAACTCTCTGCCCAACAAAGCCCTGGGGTATAGATAAACCCTGATATTGAATCTTCTTCCCTTTAATCATGTCCTACATCAGTGTTATACATCCAGGCAAGTAAACCGATCAGACCCAGCTTCGTACCTGCCTGGATCTCTTTTTCACCCTTTTGAGGTTCTGGTTCTGAGGATCTAGGAGTATGAAACCCAGACTTCGTTTCTACTGATAAACCAATATTCCACCGTTTATGACCAGCACCTACTTATTTGTAGCTCTCTCTCTAAACATCTGGAAATTGACTCCCAGTATAAAAATATAAAGCAGGGAGTTGGGAGGGGAAGCAATGAAATATGGCTTTTATGCAACTTACAATTATAAAAAAGTACTAAGACATGGGGTAAATTTTGACTGCGTGAAATTCCTTTTCCTGCCAAAAATTCCGTCACTCAATTTTATCCATTTTGCTACCCATGTCAAGCTGCCTTTAAAATCTCAGTTCAGATGCCTCTTTTTCCAGGAAGGTTCCTACCCCACCTCTGTATTAGGCTGGGTGCCCCTTCACAGTCCTGTAGCCGTGCCTTAGAATCAGAGCCTCTATCTGTCTCATTCTACTGTAATCGTCTCCTCTTCTGCCTTCCTTACTGGACTGTAAAGTTCTCCAGGACGGGGATTCTGTCTTCTTTATCTCTGTATTCCACTGCCCAACACAGAACGTGGTGCATAGAAAACATTCGATAAAGCCATATGCTAAGTTATTGTTTGAAATAGTAATGATTGCAGGCAGTCTGATTGCTTGGACAGAATTTTTACACACTTCCTGGAAGTGATAACACTAATCAGGCTTACCTGGGTCATTGCTGACATACCTAACACTCAGAGAAAGATTGTACATAACAGTCATGATGCACACATTAAAGAAATAGTTGCCTACAAAAAAAACCCATCTCTTTACTTGTAAGATTTTCAGGGTCATCCCATAAGTCAATTTATACGCATTTCTAATTAGGTTTTCTAATAAAAATAGGTGATTTTTGAGTTTCTGCTCTTATTTTTAAATACATCGATTGCCTTAATATCTTGAGATAGCCCTCCTATGTAATCCCCAGTAATGCAACGATCTATTGCTTCCAGTTATGATGTTCAAAAATGTAATTGCAAATATTGAAAAAGAAATAAAACTCTGAATACCACACTATATTTATTTCAAATTCCCCTGTTTGTCTCATTCCAGGGATTATACTGCTTAAAGTCTCCTAAATAGTCTTTCCTCATTTCCTCTGCCAAGGTCTGTAAGGTAAGGGTTTGATTTGTACTTGTCAAATTCTGAATTTCTTCCAGTACTGTTAGTACTATTTCAATAGATGCCTTCTCCTTAATTCATCCTTCTTCGTATGCTTAAGCTCTCTGACCTGGCATGAATTTACCATCCCTATATCAAGGCAGTTTGCTGTGTCAGATACAAATCCAGGAATATTGAATGCGCTTCACAGGATAAACATTTAGGAAAGAATTGTTTGCATAAAACTTTATTTTATGACGGAGATGCTCCGATTTTATATTCTCCTTTCTGCACGTTTCCCCAGGACTCACCCGCACAACCCCCTACTGCAAATCCTATTAAAGGAAAAGTGAGAAATGCATGCAAAGAAACACAGGGGTTGTTATAACAAAATACCATAGACTTATAAACCATGGAAGTTTATTTCTCACCATTTTGGAGGCTGAAAATCCAAGTTCAAGACCCGGGTAGATTCAGTGTCTAGTCAAGAGCTACTGCCTAAATAGTAACTGGCAGTTTTTTCCACATAACCTCACATGGCCGAAGGAGCAAGGGAGCTCTCTGAAGACTCTCTTTAATTTTTTTTTCCTGAGGTCTCTTTTATGAAGACACGAATCCCATAATGTGGGTACCACTTTCATGAATCAATTACCTCCCAAAGTGTCCACCTCCAATAATATAATTTAGGGATTAAGTTTGAATGAATGAATTCTGTCAGTGGGGCAGGGGGAGGGTGGTGAACAAAAACATCAGGTCGACGGCAATTGCTAACTGCGAGTGTGTGTGGAGCCATACTCAGACTTGTTAATTTCACAAGATGATTCCTACTTGGTTGTCGTTATCCAGTCTGTAATTATATACTGAAAATAACCAATAATTGATTAGGCATAAGTCAATTTCTCTTAATTTATTTTGTTTTGCTTTTGCATCACTCTTCCTTACTTGAAAACTTTATGTAAAACAATATACCTGTTAAATACTTGAAAATTAGCAAAAAAAACTTCTCCTTTTATGTTAAATACCTATAAATCTGCTATATACAATCATTAATGCTACATTATAGAATATTTCATATGTATATATGATATTGCATTATATATATACACACACATATATTATATATGTGTGTGTATATATATATATATATAACTAAATTTTAATCAAATAACTTTAGGAATTTTCATGTGCCATTAAAACATTCTACCTTTGTATCATTTGGCATTTAGATTCTTTGTATAAAGGTCTGTGGTTATAAATAAGTACATATATCTATCTTGTTTTGTAGTAGTGCTTTAGAATATGTCTGTAGATATGAAATTAGCACATCACAGATTAAGAACACATAAAGATCAGGGCATCTGCATGGCTCAGTCAGTTAGGCATCCAAATTTGGCTCAGGTCATGATCTCAGGGTTCGTGAGTTCTAGTCCCACGTTGGGCTATGGGCTGAGAGCTTAGAGCCTGGAGTCTGCTTCGGATTCTGTGCCTCTCTCTCTCTTTGCCCCTCTCCCACTCAGGCTCTGTTTCTCTCTGTCTCTCAAAAATAAATAAACATTAAAGAAAACCACACATTAAAGATCTTTCATATATACCGATAGATGGATTTTAAGAATACATCTGACTGTCTCTTGGTCTGACTAGTTTTGTTTTTGAGTCACATCCTGCACATCCTGATCATCGCTTCTGAGGAGCATGAAAATTTCAATAAGAAGGAATCATGACCCACTTTTTACCCTTGTTCATTGGAATCATGTTGTAGGATATCAGGAAGCTACCGACAATATCCTTGGCTGGACAGAGGTTTGCAAGGACCACATTATTCTTGAGGGGACAACAATGGTCCTGCATATACAGGACAAAGCAGTGCGAAGGATGCAGACAGGTCTGAGTTCTCATAGACGTGATATTTCCTAATGATGTAACTTGTACAAATTCTGGGAGATTTGGGACCCCCATTCATAAAATGAAAATTCGTTTCCACTCATTGATTCATTCATCCATTCAATCATTTACTCAGAAATATGTGTTAAGTTGACTGTGTGTTCCAGGCACTCTTGGAGGTGCTAGAAATGGAATAGTAAACAAAACACTGAAATGTCTTGTACCCATGGAGGTTACATTGCATTGGGAGAGCTAGACATCCCCCCCCCCAAAAAAAGGAAACAAATAAGAAATAGAATGCCATGAAGGAAAATTTAAGGGTGAAGAGATAACAAGGCCCAGGGTACTTTTATACAGGGTGTTGAGAGAGGGTAGTTCTGAAGGGTAGGAGGAGCTATGTGAATGGGGTGAGGGAATGAGACTATGGACATATCCATGGTATCTGGTATGCCCACCTCTGCAATTTCAGTTTTGCTTTGGTTGGGATTACTAATAGATAAAACTCTTGGAGTGGGGCACCTGGGTGGCTCAGTTGGTTAAGCATCCGAGTCTTGGTTTTGGCACAGGTCATGATCTCAGGGTCGTGAGATCGAGCCCAGCATCAGTCTCCATGCTGGGGATAGGACCTGCTTGAGATTCAGAAGCTCTTGGAGAAAAAACAATATTCACTTGAAGAATAAGTAACATCATTTTGAAATTAAGGCCTCCATTACGAGCAACCTCGGGCTGCACGTAGCCCCAGTTCCTCAGATTGCTCAAGGCTAAAGCCATCCTTGGACCGCCCTCAGATCAGCTAATCAAAAGACATTCCTGTGGTCTGAGTCAAGGCTGGGAACTGTAGACAGTTACTTTATACAAACTAGCCAATTTCTCACCACTTGCCTGAACCCCACATGGGCCCTTTGAACTCACCTCATAATTGGTCATTTTCAAAGGATTCTCAAAAGTCATGATTGTATGATCATGTATGAACACTGTTCACTATTGTTCAGGGCTTCACCTTGTTGCCACTACACAGGTAGGCAGGTGAGCCCCTGCTCGAGCTTGTAATAAAGACCCTTATGTACTTGCATCGGTGTCGGCTCCTTGGGGGTCTCAGGGGACTCACGAATCGGGCACAACACACTGAAACCACAGGCCTTATGAGAGACTAAGCTTAAACTGGTTGAATATTCCCTCAAGATATTTATTTTCCTTTCTCTGCTCCTGCTCCCCATTTCCAAAAAAGAAATGAAATGAGCTAAGTGGAGAAAATCACCAAGAGTCCAGATTACTCTCCTCAAAAGATATTAGAAAATAAGCTAGAATTCACTACAGATTGATGCACTCCAAACAGGGAAGACAGGGCAGGGAGTGGACCTGGCGCCTGTTCATCTGAATGGGGCTTGTTCACCAGTGAGGGAATGACCTAGAATAAGCAATCTTTCCCTCTGTAACCTCCGCGTTTCACGGTTGCTGTGGAGATTAAGGAAAATACTAAGTCCTGACACACAGTAAATGGCAAAAGTTGGTTGCTACTGTTACTGGTGCGATGGACACATTGGCAGAAGTCTGCATTTCTCACCCTAATGCCTCCTGAGTTCTTTTGTAGTCATGTGGAGAATAGGCTTTGAGGCCTTCGACAGGGTCCAGAGCTCCCGCCTTCTTGTACCTTCAAGAACACCCATTCAGAGGGATGGCCATGGCCAGTGGAGGGCCTGAAGGTCTCCTCCTTCTTGCCAAACCCGCCAGAGGCTGTCACCTTCCTGGGCATCCCTTATCTTTGGCAATTATACCCTCCCTCGCATTCCTACCTGATGACTTCCAAAAACGGTGCATGTTTAATTTCTACTTAAAACGTGGCAGTTTGCTCAAGCTGACAGCTTCTCCCCTGCATATGGTTACTGTCGGGTTTCTTAAGAATTTCTTTCTTGTTGCCTTTTGATCCTAATTATGGCCAGCTGCAAAGTAATTAACCTCTCCAGGTGCCTCCCCAGAGGTTAGAGCACCCGCAGCCAGGGCACCAGCAGTGCTGCAGCTGTGAGTAAATGATAACACAGCATATTGATTCTCCGGGGCTGCCAACCACATGGTCATTTCCTCGCAGTCCTTGCTGGCCGAGATAAGAGAAGCCATCAAGAGAAAGGCCTTTGTGAGGGGTAAGGGCTTCAACGTTCTTATTGTCTTCACTTTGTTCCACAGTCTAGTATCTATGGAGAGTCAACTGCAAACGAATGAAGGAATTAATTGACGAACGAGGGAATGAATGAATCAGTGTGTGGAAGCGAATACAACAACGCACAGCCATGGTACAGAATGAAGTCATTGACTCAAAGGTATTGGTTGTGTGTTGTCCGCCATGTTGTGAGGGATTTGCTTGGTTCTGGGTGCTCGGTGGTGGGCGGAGGGATATAAGGAGGTCAAGGATGAGCTGTAACCTTGACAGAGTCTGAAATGTAATTGGTAGGATAGGGAATCATTCCACTTAACAAACTTACAAACTTCTGTTTCAAGACTTTCTTTGTGTTTTATGCTTTTGTTTTTCATTAATCTCTCGTCTCTCTCTCTCAGTCTCTGTGTGGTCTCAGTCTGTATTTCCCTGTAAATATACTATAAAACACTATAATATGGGACGCCTGCGTGGCTTAGTCCGTTAAGCGCCTGACTTTCACTCAGGTCATGATCTCGCGGTTCGTGGGTTCGAGCCCCGCGTCGGGCTCTGTGCTGACAGCTAGCTCAGAGCCTGGAGCCTGTTTCAGTCTGTGACTCCTTCTCTCTCTGACCCTCCCCTGCTCACCCTGTCTCTCTCTCTCTCTCCTAGAAATAAATAAAACATTAAAAAAAATAAAACACTATAATATATTAATATACATTTGTATAGATATTTAGATAGATTCATTTCCTGTTTCTTTTTTAATTTGTGTTTCTCCCCTACCAGCCATTTCTGGGAAAAAGCCATGTTTTTTTGCAACATTGTATCTCCAGCGATTTTACTGGGATACATTCCATAAAAGGTACTTGATTTGTACCGCTGATTAAACAATCACCACAAAAAAAATGCCTCTCCACTGAATACGAGATATGAATGGAAATTTCAAGGTTTATTAGAATGAGAAGTAGCTTGGGACAAACTCCCAAAGAATAAGAGTCTAACATGATTTCCTTCTTTGAGGAAGTAAGAATAACATTTTTTGCCCTCAGTTTCCATGGTATTTAAATGAAGTGTATGTCCTTCTTGTCCCGTTCATCATGGAATGATTCAGAAATCATCATCGTGGCGGGATGATTCAGAAAGTTTTTACCTCAGTGAGCCCCAGTTTCCCTCAGATATTGCTTAGTCTTCGTGTCCGTACTTGAGACAGGTGCCAGCCCAGATGAGTGATGTGAGTCGTGCAAGATCACTAGGCTACATGGAAGATAAAGTTCTTGGATCTAATCTTCCCCATAGTGGTATTAAGATACTAGAGCTTTGTGCGGTATTAGTCACATTTTAAATTTTTTTAAATGTTTTTTATTTATTTCTAGGAGAGAGAGAGAGAGATAGCGTGAGCAGGGGAGGGTCAGAGAGAGAGGGAGTCACAGACTGAAACAGGCTCCAGGCTCTGAGCTGGCAGTCAGCACAGAGCCCGATGCGGGTCTCGAACCCACGAACCGCGAGATCATGACCTGAGCAAAAGTCGGACGCTTAACCGACTAAGCCACCCAGGCGCCCCAATATTAGTCACGTTTTAGCAAACAATGAGAGTTTGTTGCCTTGCTCGGGTGGGGCATATTGGCTCTCTATTAGCTTGGCTGGGCATATTATTTCAAAATAACTTCTCATATGCAAAGGTCATTAAGACTGTAATCTTGCAATTCACTTTTATAAGGCTGGCATTTCAGACTCCCTTTCTTAGATATGTTCTTCTACAAAATTGATATCACCGAATGCCTTAACTGTAGACAGTCTATGACTAATTGTCTTAAATGTCTATTAAAATATAGAAATGGGACTTTTATACATATGTACAAATAGATATATATCAAAGTAGATACTAAAGTATATAGATAATTTATCATACATATTTTAAATGAGAGAGAGGGGCAGAGGGAGACAGAGGGAGAAACTTTTTCCTTTTTTTTTTTTTTTTGGTGACAGAGCCCCAAATGGGGGTCAAATCCACAAATCTTGAAATCATGAACTGAGCCAAGATCAAGAGTGGGACGTTTAACTGACTTAGCCACTCAGCCTCTGAGAGAGAGAGAGAGAGAGAGAATTATCAGCTCAGAGCCCAATGACAAGTGACCCTGAGGTCATGACCTGAACCAAAATCTAAAGTACAATGCTCAACCTGACCCACCCAAGTGCCTCCATCATATGTATTTTAAAGGAATACAAAACACCTAGCAACAATCCCTCTTTACTCTTGAATGTTTATCCATCACTATTTAATCAGAATAAGGATTCCTTTCCAGGCTGATTTTACTACATACTTTTCACTATCAGCAGTTCCCCAGAAAACTAGGTTTCCCAAAAACACAGGTCTTCAGGATGTTAGTAAATATATTACAAAGTCAGAGATACCAGATCAATTTAAGCCATGCTGGATTAGACAAATTTAAAGATATCTGTTTTCTGGCATACTATTGAATCTTTATTCTAATTATTGGTATTGCATAATCTCATAAAGGGTATGATTTCCAAACTTTTTGACCAGTATTCTCTCCTCCCTTGGCATACCTAACTGCATTTATTGTTTTCCAAAAAATGCTCTAAACTGGGAAAAGCTGTCCCAAGTGTCCCTATAGTGTTCAAATTATATGAAGGTCTAATAGTCTAATTGAAATTTACAAAACTTATTTTTGCAGCTTCCTTCCATTTTCTCTGACCACTTAAGAATATGATGGTGACACTCTTATTCATTGCCTTCCAATCCATGAGTATAGTGGATTCTAATGTCACTCCCTGAATCAAGAACTACATCTTATTTAAACCTTTTGCAACTCTTAGAAGAAACCTTATGGCCTATTCCTTTCCTGCAACTTCACTAAACTATATAATTTCTCAGAGTTCCTGAGTTGTTTTCTCCTCCTCCTCCTCCTCCTCCTCCTCCTCCTTCTTCTTCTTCCTCTTCCTCTTCTCCTCCTCTTCCTTCTCTTTCTTCTCCCCTTCCTCCTCCTCTTCCTCCCTCTTCTCTTCCATAAGAAAAAAGAGTAAAAAAGATGAGGAACAGGATATTCCTATCAGCAGCATCACCTCCACGCGCCTTTTAAACAATTACTTCTGCCACCCTATTCTTCTTACACTTAGCTCTTGGTTATGCTAAAGCGCTCCCAGTCTTATTTGCATATATTGCCTCTGTTGACTCACTGACTACTACATTGAGAATTTGATGTTTGATAAAATTTGCTTCCAGGTAGAGGCTACTTTCACCTAAGAAGGCAGGGGCTTAGTAAAATTCCAGACTATATTCGACCTTTTCATGTTATAAATACAAAAACGAAAGGCAATGAGGAACTAAATGTTTATTTTTTCCTCCATGAAAGATTATTTTCAAGCATTCTTTTCTTATATTTTGCAATCACGTGAGGTTTTTTTTAAAATCTCTTATCTTATGCTAATGGAAGAAAAATGTACTTTTGAGTGATTGGATTAATATAAATAAACGTTTAATTATTTAACAATAAGTATGGAAAGAAATCTTAGTTTTAATCATTAAATGTTGTTAATTAAATGTAATTTTATTATTTCTAGGCATGTTACTAATGTCAAGTGGTACAGAGAATTCAGTGAGTAAAAATTTCACAAATATTGCTTTAATATATATGCCAACTTTCTTTAATTAGCATGAATTCACATGCAAATGGTTTCTCAAGTTTTGTTGTTTTACTTTGTTCCCAAGGTTGGGTAAATATCCCCTTTGCTGTACTTTTTATCTTAGTAATTTGCTTAATAAAACTTTTTGTATATAAAATACTAAAATAAAGCTCAAACTATCCTAAAATGTAGTTTATTCTGATACTCAGAAGCACAGTATTTGTTTGTGTCATGTACTCAACCAAACAAAGGGTAGTTAAGTGTCGATAAAGTGGTGTCTGTAGATAATCCTCAAACTGAATACACACAAAATTTGGGTACAGGGACAAGAAGCAAAGCAATTCAAGGACACATAGTAATTTTACTGAATGTATATCAAATTTTACTGAGCATGCTTCATGCAAGCAGAGGGCTTAAAAACTGTTTCTTTGACATCCCTGTGTTCATACGTCTTAAGTTGTGCTTTGCACATCTTCCTGATCCCAGTAGATCGGGCTGCTGGAACACAGAGTCAGATCAGAGGAGAGTCTTAGGAAAAGTTTTTTTTTTTTTTTTTTTTTTTAAATGAGTGATGCTTTTAATTGGAACTTGGAACCAAACATGTCTGTATAGTCCCCCAAATTTGTTATTACCAAAAACAAAACCAAAAACATTGGGCCAGAATCATGCTGTGGTTGAATTTTGTATCTCTGCCCCTCCTCCATTTATGCTCTCCTATCTCTATCTCTCACTGTCCTTCAAAAATATATAAAAACATTAATAAAAATTTCTTTAAAAAAGAGAGAAAAAGACATTCTGACTGATTAACTCATTTCACTATGCTTCCCATAAATAGGGAGGAACCTCAAGATCTTGCTCAGCTAATATGACTCTGTAGTACTGTCACCAGACCATGTCCAGACCAGTTCACATTCATGCTTCCTATGGGACCAGTAGGGTTCTACAAGGCTTAGTTAAGCACATGGAGAGGATAAGGCTCAGCCCTTGAACTCCTTGTAACTGCAGAGGCAACATAGCGTGATGGAAATGTTTAAGAGAAAATATTTGCAAACCATATATCTTATAAGTGATTAATATTCATAAATACAGAGCACTCTTAAAACTCAACAACTAAAACACAAACAACCTAATTCAAAAGTGGGCAAAGGAATAGACATTTCTCCGAAGGAGATGTATACAAATAGCCAATGAGCACATGAGAAGATGTTCAACATCAGTCATCACTAGGGAAAGGTAAATCAAAAGTACAATGAGATACCTCCTCACACTCATCAGGATGGTGAGGATGTAGAGAAACTGGGACCCTTAGGTACTGCTGATGGAAATTTAAATTGATACAGCTTCTGTGGAAAACAGGGTGATAGTTCTTCAAAAAGTAAAAAGTAGAATTGGCATGTGATGCAACAATTCTACGTCTGGGTCTCTACCCAAGGAACTGAAAGCAGACTTTCAAGGAAATATTTGCACCTCCATGTTCATATCAGCATTATTCACAGCAGCAAAAACATGGAAGCAACCCGGTGTCCATTAAAGGATGAATGGATAAGTAAAATGCGATACATGCATACAATGGATTATTATACAGCCTTTTTTTTAAAGGAAAGAAATTCTGACACATGGTGCAACACGGATGAAACTTGAGGGTATTAAGCTGAGTTAAATAAGTAAGTTGCAAAAATTACACATATTTTATGATTCCACATGCATGAGGTTCCTACAATAGTCAAAATTATAGAGAAAGAAAGCATAATTATTGGTGGGCAGGAGGTAGGGAGACAGAATAGGGAGTTAGTGTTTTTTAATGGTTTATAGAGTTTCAGGTTTACAAGATGAAAAGAATTCTGTATATGGAGGCTGATAATGGTTACACAACATTATAAATGCATTTAGTGCCACCAAACTATACAGTTTAAAATAGTTAATGTAGTTTTGTAATGTGTATTTTCTGGAAATAAAAAAATGGCATTCCATAGCCATTATCAACCCAATAGTGAGTATTCAATAAATTTTACCGATCATTTTTTTTAACACACTACCTAGGGAGACTGGTTTTGTTGAAGAAATAATTAGAATATGAATGAGTATCTTCACATAAGCTAAGGAGCAAAGATACTAAATAGAATTCTAAGTATTTACTACCATGAGACACATAATAGCTATCTCAAATAGTAAGTTCACATTCAGCAAGAGTAGTACTTCTAAGCTTAAATGTGCACCTGGATTACTTAGGGTGTTTCTAGAATGCAGATTCTTACCTTGTAGGGGTCAATAGGGTTTGGGATTCTACATTTCAAACCAGTTCCCAGGGAACATCCGGGCTGTTCTTGCAGGTCCACACTGAATGTCAGGATCGAGAGACACAGTCAAAAGGAACAGGAAAGGGACTGTGGACTATTTGGAGAAAGATGTGTACAACCCGAGGCAGCCAGGTGCCCTTTCTTAGTCAAAATGGAAGACTGGAAGGGAGACAGAGAATGACAATAGGCGAGAAAAATCTGGTAGGTCCAGGAGAACTGTCATTGTTATGGCTAGAGACAGACAGGAGAGGTTAGCTCTCTTTAGGCAGAGTGGATTATGATTCACTGTGTGGGGCTTAAGCAAACTCGGAAACCAGAGGTGAACCCAAGTTTTATGGAGTCTGAGGTTTATTTTTCTGAGGAAGGTGGCTCTTTCAAAGAAAAATATGTATGTGTGTGTATATATATATATATATATATATATACTATATATACTATACTCTATATTTATAACATAAAATTAGAATGAGAAAAAACCCAAATTTATAAACGTTAAAAGCTGTGTATCATGAATATCACTACATCAAAAAATAACATAATTCAAAGAAGTTAAACCACATAAATCCTCAACAACTTAATTTTTAATCCACAGCCATTCCAGCAGCACAGGACACATGGAGGAGTGTAATGGAGAAAGAGTTGAAGTAGACAAATGGCAGCCATTTTAACCTTCTGTGGGTAATATATCTTACTTTTGCAAATTTTATTGGATATATGGCTGTGTTAACACAGAGATAAGTAAAGAGTTTATGCAGATGAGGGTCTGGAAGCTTCAGCTTCCTGGCTTAAAGAGATATGTGCCTCAGCTTGGGCTTTGGTATCTTGTCCTACCCACATGCCCGCTGCACCCCCCCAATCCAGGTGAAGACATGGGCTGATAGACAACTGGAAAAAGTGGAGTGCTGGGTCTGAGGTTTGTGATAATCATGTAAATCACCAGAAGACATTTCTATAAGATCTGCATGGGCATGACTGGAGCAAAAAATTCACTGTGGAATGACTACTTAAAAGAAGACAGAGGGAAAGAGTGACAGACTAAAATGCAAGGTAAAGTGAGTTGGAGAAACTAGGATAAGAGATGATAAGGTAATTCTCAGCATGGAGTTAAATTACCTTTCTTTTTATTTTTTGGCTTTTTGTTAATGTGATTTTTTCTACTGACTTATTTTCTTTAAGATTTTATTTTTTTGAAAGTTTATTCTGAAAGAAAAGCATGAGTGAGGGAGAGGCAGATTGTGAGGAGAAAGATAATCCCTAGGAGACTTTGCACTGTCAGTGCAGAGTCCAACACAAGGCTCTCATGAACCATGAGATTATGACTTGAGCCAAAACCAAGAGTTGGATGTCCAACGGACTGAGCCACCCAGGAACCTCTAAGATTTTATTTTTAAGTAATCTCGACCCCCAACCTAGGGCTTAAACTCACAACCCCAAGATCAAGAGTCACATGCTTGGGCACCTGGGTGGCTCAGTGGGTTAAGCATCTGACTTCAGCTCAGGTTATGATTTCACAGTTCCAGAGTTCAAGCCCCATGTTGGGCCCTGTTCTGACATCTCAGAGCCTGGAGTCTGCTTTGGATTTTGTCTCCCTCTCTCTCTGCCCCTCTCCTGCTCAGGTTCTGTTTCTCTCTGTCTCTCAAAAATAAATAAACATTAAAAATTTTATTTAAAAAAAAGATTCACATGCTCTACTCACTGAGCCAGCCAGGAACCCCTCTACTGACTTACTTAATGATTGAATGGAATGATGAAGTTGCCAATATAATTGCAAATTTTTAGCAAAACTTTCAGCTTCCTCAATTATCATGAAAGCTATATGCCTACATATATCTCTGGACTTTACTTATTCTGTACTTATTTTACCTCTTATAAGACAGCCTTTATCTTGAATATGGCTTAATGTGATATCCTTGCACAAAAGTTGTCAACTCTGTGTGTGTGTGTATGATGTGTGTGTGTGTGTGTGTGTGTACCAATAGTGTAAGAAAATAACGAAGCATGGAATAATAGCCCTCTGTGATTTAACTCAGTTTTGTGACTGCAGTGTAGACACACTGGCTTGTGGTCATCATGAGTTGTGTTATAAATAATTTGTTACCAATGATAGTTTAACTACCAAGACTTAGGAACAATTTTTCTTTGCATGTGAGTGGTTATTCCCATTGTGATAGTATCTTTCACTTGCATTTAAATATAATGCCTTTAATGAAGAGGAAAGAGTTGAATTTAGCAAAACTCTGGGTAGATCATAGGAGCTAGTTGAGCAAGTGAACATAATTCCTCACATGAGCCATCACACAGAAGCAGAATGCCCCTGACCATTTTACAATAACTTAGCAGATTTAGAAACTGAGTTTGGAAAACCAACCTAAAGAGTTAAAAGGAGATATTTGCTTTTAATGGGAACTTACCATACAAAGGTTATCAATTTTTAAAAAGCTGTCATATTTCAGTCCTTTACATCTCACATTCTCAAGCTTTCAAAGGCAATCATCTCAAGTACCACTCCGGTCAGCCCTCAGGTTGCTAGACGATGTCTCCGAGAGTCCGCAGAGTCTGAGTTTCTTTCCTTTTGTCTCATCTCACTTCTGTTAACATTTCCTTAGGGAGCCAAGTGTTCATACTGTCAGACTTTATGTAATGCCTGTCTTAATGTTGATGAATAGGACGAGAAAGTTACAGTTTACTTAAAAACCAAGTAGAGGATATGGGGGCTTGTTTATGGGTAGTAGTCATAGTGTTGGTGAAGAATGGATATATTGTGTATAAATTTAGGGGACATGACCACAGGATAAGGTACCAGATTGGATGTGGAAGAAAGACAACATTGAAAAATCAAGAAGGAATAGCAAAGTTAAGGCTTAAGTAAAAGAATAATGGTAATACTTCATTTTATGGTGGATGGTTGATAACAAGAAAGAATTCAGTATTTTACATAATAAAGTCTAAGATGGCTATTAGTCATCCAAGTGAGGAAGATACAGATTACTCATTATTCACAAAAGTATGTCCTATCATCTTGCCACAAACACTGAATTCATGAATCCTGAACCCAAAGCCTTTAGGGGAAAATACAGGGTTAGTTTCCTGCTAGACATCAGTCATATTTTCATCAATGAATCAAAATGTACTTTGTTTTGGATGTTTCTATTCAAAAGCACATCATACTTTTCATGTGCTAGAGAGCACTTCAGTACTATTCTGGGGGTGTGGGATAATTTTAAACAGCGAAATCCCAAATAAAAATCATAAACATGTCAAAAATATGGCACTAAATATATTACAAAAGGGAAACTTGTTTACAGCAAAAGAGCTGAAACAAAAAGGCAGAGCTTTGCTTTTTTTGATCTGAACTGGGAATGTGTGTCCATGAATGGCCACTAAAGTGGTTTCAATACTGATTAGGGGGCTAGAAATAAATTCTAATGAGTAGTTTAATTCATAAGCACAGATGCTACAAATAATGAAGATTAACCTGATTTAAGTCTAGAGTTCAAAAAACTCTGGGAAGAAGACAAATCTTTGGGAGTCATCAAGAAAATGATGCTATTTCTAATTCCAGGAATGGAGAAGATTACTTAGAAAAACTAGAAACAGGAAGTCTCAATACCAAAACTGAAGAAATTCTCATATTAAACCTGGGAATACCCAACATTTAGAGGCAGATAGGGGAAAGGAAGGTAGAGCCAACAAAGAGCATTAAGGTAGAAGGGAGGAGAAAAAGAATATAGTGGTATGGCAGCTGAGAGAAGAGGTTACTATGAAACAGAGCACACACCTATTTCAAGCGCTGATACGGAGGCTAAACAATGAAGAAAGAAGCTTATCTCTGCTAACAGAGGTCTCGATGAGTAGCAAGTGGTTAGTCCTGATAAAGTAAACTTTTCAGTTGGTTCATGGTCTTATCTTCTAGATGCAATAGCAGAAAGCATGCTATTTTTGGTAGGTCCCGATTGAGTTGAGTTCAAGGATCAGAAAGTATTGTTGGTTTCAGTTGGTTTACATGAGTTACTAGAGGATGTCTGCACGTTGTTTGGAAGTGCTCCCCTAACGTATGAATAATGTGGACAAGGGAGATGATGAGTGCTGGAAGTCCCCAAGAAAGTAGGAATTCAGAATCTGTATTCAGAATGGAAGCAGAGGCTCTGACATGGAGATGGGAGGACCTTTTCTACTATAAGAAGAAGGCCACTAAAAGCATGGGTGCAACTTCAAGAGGAGAGTAGATTCTGGCTCCTGTGTTTCTGCTGAAGTCTCAGAGAATGGGGAGAAAGAGTCATTTGGGGGGAAAAAAGGAAGGCAATTCTACCTTTCCTACCTTTAGGAAGACTATGTTTAAATGGAATAAGTCAAGCTTCCTGGACTGCAAAACTAGATGAATTCTTTTCTTTACTGTTTGTGTTCTGTTCTAGTTTCCTTCCAACCAACACTTGCCTTGACATACTCCACAGCTGTATGAAGATATTAAAATAGATAACAAAGAGGATGGTCAAATATAAGGCTTTACCCATAGTGGGTACTTAATAAAAGTTAGCTTCTATTCTTCATTGATTTGATTTGTTCTTTTCTAACATAATACACTTCTTTCTTATCTTCCTTATCTTCTGGACTCCTTCCTTCCTGTTACTTGTCAGCTCTCCTCCAAGGAGTAGAATATGTTGATATTTTTCAGACTTTACTGACCAATTTATGTCTAAGATACTCTTGGCAACTAGGAAATATAGCTAGTCTTAAGCTGGAATAGAAAAAGCTTCTAAAGCAATTAGTAATTTATTTTAAATACATTTATAACTAGGTTAGAACATAAAAACCTCTAGACAAAGGAAATGTGATAATATTTGTAAGAACATTTAAAGATGAAATATTTATATCAGCCAAGATAGACAGAGTCAAGGAGAGTGGAAACATCCAGAAATAAGGGGTAATGCACCTGTCCTGAGTCCTGGCTCTGCCAGATACAGGTTACATGATCTTGGAGAAGTCACTGATACTCTGTAATTTGCTTCTTATCTGGACATTTGAAATAGAATGTTTACTTAGCTAAGGATATTTTCGAAGTTTTGGGAGATGAAGAACATGTGTAATGTGTTCAGTAATGTTCAGAATCAGTAATGTTAATCAAATGGAAGTTATTGTCAGCTACAGAATTTCTCAGTACTCAGTTTCTAATTTAATAATTTACCTACTTTTAATATTTTTCTAGCTAGGATAACATATATATAATATGGAAAAATATAAAACCTTGACTTGAAAATAAGACCCTGCATTTTAACCTCATAGTTGGCATTTTACTAGCTGTAGATCTTTGCCAAGTTACCAAGCCTCTCTGAGGTCCAGTTCCTCTTGTTCTCTGGGACTATTCTTCATCCATTATAAAAATATGTTTTGTATTTAGTTATAATGTATAACTAACAAAGATATGTCTAGCAGGGAAACAGGTACATTGAACTGGTTTTTAAAAATTGCCATTATTACTGAGAAGGTAATTTTTCCTTCACCTTTTAGCAGCTTATATGAGATACTATAGACGCCTGATAAAAGTAGAAAATTTTACCATAAGATTTCCAACAAAAGAGAAAGAGAATCAACATTTTTTTTGTGGCTCTCATTTTCCCAATATATAATAATTGCTTTCTATATATTATTTCATTCTTTTATTTTGTAAAATCTCCCATAAGACAGTGAATGCTTTAATTTGACAGATGAGGGAACTAAGACCTGAAGAGACTACTTACACTATGCAGAGACACAGAGCTACTTAATGGATGAGCAAAGACTATAATTCAAGTTTGTTTGGCATGAACAATACATGCTTTTTCTAACATATTTCCCCTATGTTCTGGATAATAGAGATGCTCTTCATTATCTGCTCCCTGTTATCTGGACCTGTCCACCACCGTACAGGAAGATAATTCCACACTGTTAAGTGATAAACACAACCCCAGATATTTTTTTGTAATAATATTAAAGCCATTACTTATTAACACACTCAACAAATAATTAATGGGTATCTTTATGTAGTAGAACTCAATTTGGTTGTGAATAACAGACAAGCTAACATACCGTGGCTTAGATATAAGGGGTCTATTCTTGTCAAGTAATAGAGAGGCTGGAGGTGAGCAGTCAACTTTTGCTGCAGCTTGGTCCTGTTAGTTTATTGATGACATCCTCAGAGTGTGTTTTTTCATCACCACCTCATGATTGCAAGACAGATACTAGACTTCTGAATTTGCATTTAATGCTGAGGAAAAAGGAGAGAAGACAAAAGTCTTGTGTCGTGATTTCTGTGCCAAGTAATGACAGTGTAGCTTATAGGAGACAGGTTGTTGGAATAAGAACAAATATAAAAAGGATATTTTAAAAGTTAAACTTATTTTTAGAACAGTTTCAGATTTATAGAAGCACTGTGACTATAGCATGGAAAGTTCTCAAATACCACATTCCTCGGGTCCTCTATTATTACCCTCTTATAATTGCTAGAATTCATGAACCATAAGCATACTTTATCATTGCATGAATTTCATACTGTACTCAGATTTGTTTACTTTTCCTTATCTTTTTTTCTGTTCCACATTACATTTGGTGTCTGCGTCTCCCAAGGTTCCTCTTGGCTGTAGCAGTGTATCAGACTTTCTTTGTTTTGAATGACCTTGATAGTGTTGGGTGTTCTTATCAGGGATTTTGGAGAGTGTCCTTCAGTTGAGATTTTGCTGTTTTTTCTTGTGATTATACTGGGGCTGGGGTCTTTGTGAAGAAGACTATGGAGGTGAAATGCCACTCTCATCACATCTTAACAGGGTACATACTGTTAACATGGCGTACCACTGTGGATGACGACCTTCATCACCTAGGAGAAGTAGTATCTGTCCGTTGTGTGTGTTTGTCAAGTATGCTCCAGCTCCTTGAGGGCAGCAAAACTACATAAGTTATTTGGAATTTCTTCATGAGAAATATATTCCCACCCATTTATTTATTCAGTCATAAATTTATATCAGTGTGGACTCATGGATATTTATTTTATATATGCTATGGGTTATAATCTAATATTATTTTGTTTTTTTTGTTCAATTTATCCATGAAGATTAGAGAAAAAAATTAATATGTTATTTTTGCTAATAGAAGCAGATAAAAATGCTAATTATGTAGAAGATCGGAAGAGCAAGATGAACCAATTTGTCGAATTCACATATGTAGGACTTTGCACCCAATAATGAGGAAATGAACATTATTTTCAAGAGTGTTTAGAACATTTATCAGAATTGTCCTATAGAATGGATAATAAGCTAATTCCAACAATTTCAAGAAACTGAAATAATACAGTGCCTTTCCTGACCACAGTTAAGCTATCATTAGAAAAAACAGATAACAAAACAAAAATTACTATTTTGAAATCAGACAACATATTTCCCAATACTCAATTGTTTATAAAGTAAATTATCCTTTCTTTAAGTGTAGGTTTTATGCAGTGATTTTCTTCCAAGGAGTTAATTCTGTAAAGGGTAGGGGTAATAACTAGTAATGTTATAGTGGAAAAACCCAACAAACACTACTTCTGCCAGGTGATCAATACCAATGTCAGAATTCATAAATCATACTGATAGAATACACCCCTGATGTATCATGGAATGGCACTCTACCTCTGTGAACTACCTCCAAAAACAATAGCCTCCCTTTCATTATGAGAAAAAACACCAGAATAATTCAATAGGGGATCATCGTACAATATACCTGACTAGTACACCTCAAAACTCTCAAGGTTATACAAAACAAGACAATCTGAGAAACTGTCCCACCCAAGAGAAATCTAAGGAAATATGATAACTAAATAGAATGTATTCTGGAGGTACACTGGAAGAGAAAGATCAGGTAAAATCTAAGGAAATCTAAAGAAAATATGGAATTAGGTCAATAATTATGTATCAGTATTAGTTCATTAATTGTACTAGATGTACCATAGTAAGGTAAGATTTTAATAATAGGGAACTGCGTGTATGTGTCAGGGGGGCATGAAATGAGAACTTTGTACCATGCACTCAATTTTTCTGTAAAGGTAATACAATTCTAAGATATAAACTATATTTTTTATAAAGTAGATAGCAAATATTTTAACTGAAGAAAAGTTGAGCTAAGATATATCAGAATTAATGGGATAAAGATAAAAGTAGGTCAGAGGACATTTCTAGCCTTAAATATATGGGCTGCAAAAATTCAGGAGATTAATGGTAAGTATCCATCTGAAGACAATAGAAAAAAAAATAAATCTTAAAAAGTAGAAGAAAAGAAATAATCAAATAGAAATAAATAAAATATGAAACACCAAATCAAAAGATAAACCAACAGTCTCAAAAGCTAGTATTTTGAAAAGTCTAGTAAAAAGTATATTGTTAAGTATGATAAGGAAAAAGCAGAGAAGTCACATTTTAGTATTATTAAGAATGAAATGGAATATCACTATAGATCCTAGAGACTGTAAATATGAGAGCAGATTTTTAAAACTGCTATTCCTAAGAAAGTGGAAATTTGCATACTATGAATTAATTCCTTTACAAATCACTTAACAAATCTGATAAAAGAAGAAGCAAAAATTCTGAAGAATGACTAAAGAAATTGAAGTTGAAATAAAATAAGACAACTTCTCAAAAAGAAAGCCAATACTGGAATAGTTAGGAAAGAGTGTGCACAAAAATCTTCAGAAATCCTTTGCCAAAAAAAGAGAGAGAGAGAGGGAGAGGGAGAATATACTACCTGTGTACAAAACTTTTCCAAGAATGCCCGCCCCCCTCAAGATTCCATGCTCCTTCATTGCCAGTACCAGTGGCAATGAAAGTGGTGGGGAACCTACCTTTGTTAAGGAGGTATCTTTCTGGTGACAGAAGAGGAAGCCAGAAATAGAAGTCAGAGACACAAGAAGCCCAAGAACAATTGACACACTGTTGTTGGTGTGAAGATGAAGAGGTCATGTGAGAAAAGGTTGGGACAGGGGTTGGGGGAGGTGGTCTTATGAGCAGAAACAGATCCCTGGCGAAAAGGCAGGAAAGGGGTGGGGGGAATCTCAACTCTACAACATCCAACAGCCAGAATGAACTCATAAGTAGCTTATTCCCCAGAGGCTACAGAAAGGAACACAGTCCTGCCACCATCTTGATGCTGACCTATGAGACCCAAAACAGAGATTCCAGTTCTGTTGTGCTCAGACTCTTGGCCCATGGAAACTGTGCAATAATTAATCTTTTTTAATGTTTATTTATTATTTTGAGATAACATGAGTGGGGAGGGGCAGAGAGAAAGGGAAAGAGAATACTAAGCAGGCTCCATGCTCAGCAGGAGCCCAATGTAGGAACGATCTCATGACCATGAATGAGATCATGGCCTGAGCCAAAATCAAGACTTGGATGTTTAACCGACTGAGCCATCCAGGTGTCCCAAATCTGTGTTGTTTTCAGCCATCAAGCTTGTGGTAATATGCAGAAGCAGAAGCAGAAGAATAATACCTTGTCTAGCTTATTTACTTAGTCTAGAATGATCTTGATTTCACAACATGATAAAAGCATTGTAAGAACTGTAAAGTAACATCCCTTATGACTAAGAAGCAAAAATCAAAAACAAAACACTACCAACCCATTTTCAGTATATACTGAAAATAATCATATAACATGACTAAATTGGATTTATTCCAAGAATGTAAATTGGTGTGTTATTCAATAATCAATGGCATTCAACATATTAACAGAATACAGAGCAAAACCAGGTGATAATCTTGATAAATGCTTATTATTGTAGCTTCTCTGCAGCATTTCATTGAAAGTCCTAACTAGTCCAACAAGCCAACAAAGTGAAATGATGGCATAAGAACTGGAACAATAGAAATGAAACTTACTCTCTTCACAGATGACATAATTACCTATGTAGATGATTAAAAATGAATCTATGCCTAAGCTATTGCAATTAGTGAGTGAATTTGGCAAGGTTTCTGAAAAATATGCATGTAAAATCCAATAGTTTTTTTCCCTATATCAACAATAAAATAATAGAAAATGAAATGAAAAATAAGATACCATTTACAATAACATCTAAGATACCAACGAATACCAAGGAATAGATCTAAAGGAGGTGTGAAAGATGTCAATACAAAGTATAAGACATTCTTGAGATAATTTTAAAAGATAACTTATACTCTGTTCATATACTGGAAGATTCAACATTCTAACAATGTCCAATCCACAACTGGTCTATACATGAATATCATCCCAATCAGTATTTTAGCTGCTGTGTGTGTGAGTGTGTGTGTGTGTGCATGTGTGTATGTGTAACCGTATAGATGTGTGCTATAAATAGAAAAGCCAAATCAAAATATTCTTCTAACTCAAATAAGATGAGATAATTTGCCCTTTTAGAAACAAAAATTATTACAAAGCCTGTTTAAGTAACAGATTATTCTATTGGCAAAAGCTCAGACAAATAAATTAAAAGACCAATATAGAGAATACTGCAAAATACCCATGCATGTGAGAGCACTTGATCTATGATAAAGTAGCTATTGTATTGCAATAGTACGGTAACATTATTTTCAATAAATAGTGCTAACTCTTTTGAATACCAAAATGGATAAAAAATATATCGATCTCTATTTCAACCAATCCTCCAAAGCAAATTATAAATAATTAGAGATAGTCATATGAAAAGTACAAAAATGTATTTTCGAGATAACATAGGAGCATATATCATGACTTAGGCAAAGTGAAAGCTTCTAAAAAAAGAATAAAGCTTTTAAGCAGATCAAAAAGTACTCATTATTAATCAAAATATTGCTAAATTATACAATGTTAAAATTAATAGGAGAAATTATCAAAAGGTACCACTGAGAAAGTGAGAAGGCAGGCCAGTGAGTAGGAGACTCGATTTCCAGTACCTAAAACAGAATAGGTCTTATATACACAATTTAGAAATAATTTTTAAATGAATAAGGGTACAACTGCTTCCAGGAGGACGTGGTAGACACAATTTGTGTTTTGCTTTATTCCTGCTATGTACTACCAAACCCTAGATACTCTACATGTGTGCACATGCGCACGCGTACACACACACACACACACACACACACACACACACACACACAAAGACTCTGAAGGTTGAGAAAATAAAGAAAGCAGAAATGTATGCTGGCTGGAGACTTTAGAACAGAAGATGACCAGATTGTGAGCTCCCTGGATTTTCTTTTTTTCTCAAATATCTCAGACTTGCAGTGGAAGGAGCTGACAATATATGCAGGAAAAAAAAAATATTAAACCTACCTTCTCTGTACAAAGGACCAGAAGAGTGGTAGGCTCAGGACACAGAAAACCTGTAGACATTAACTTCCCCTAATCCAGCCAAAGGCTACAGAAAAAGTGGTGCTGCATTCCCACCACCCAGCAAAGGCCAGGAGGAGAGCCCTGACTCCTCCCATCATCCAAAGATGGCAAGAGGTGCCCAATGTACCCTTTAATTTCCCCCTGGGGAGGGTGTCAGAGAAGACCCACGTTGAGAATGAAAAATTCTTCTTCTACTCTCAATGTCTTCCAATTGAACTAACAATTCAATTTACAGGAGACAGATTAACAGGAGAAAGAAACCAAATTTTATTGTGTGTACAAAGAGGCCTATTATTGACGTTGAGTCCTCGAAAAATGATCAAGTAAGGCAGTTTTTATACAGAGAGACTATAAATGTGTGAAGAATTGACAAGATAAAGAAACTATATGCTTGAGAGCTTTATTTACTAAATAAACTTAAAAGAAATAATTGATATGCCAAAGTGGCACATTGGGGCAGCCTGCCTTTGGCCTCTATACCAACTATGCAGATGGGAGTTTCTTTCTCACCAGAGGGTAATGAAGCTCCTGACATCTGCCCAACCTCACCCCATGAGGTGAGGACCATGCTGAGTCCAGGTGGGACCAGGTGACTCTACCCTCTCTTCCTAGGTAATGACACAGGAGGCCTAGAGGTTAGTCGAGAACTTCCCTACTTCTCTATGAATTAATCCACCTTCTACTCTCACCAAAGCACTGTCAGAGGAGCCCCTGTGAGGGAGTGTTATGGGGCACCCATCTCAGCAGCAGAAGTATCATGAAAGGTCCACGAGGCCTGGAACGCACAACGCTCCTGCAAACAGCTGAGGCCAAGTAGAAAGTACGGAATTCTAAGTTCTACCCACATCTATAGAAACAAAATGTCACCTCCCCTTTATCTGCAGGACAATTAACAGTCAGCTAAACAAAAGGTTTAAATAGATCCAGTGGCTCATGGCTGACTAGCTGAAGTGTCCGTGTTTCAGTAGAAAATCATCCATCATACCACAGAACAGAGAGATCTCAAACTGAATGAGAAAAGACAACAGAGACCCACACTAAGGTGACAGAAATGTCAGAATTCTCTGACAAAGATTTTAAAACAGCAATAAAAAAATGTTTCTATGAACAACTGTATTCCCCTTTGGGACAAATGAAAAAAAACACAATCTCAGCAGAGAGAGAGGAGACATTAAGGAGACCCAACTGAAAATGTTAGGAGAGAAAAATGCAATAAACCAATAAAATGCTCAATGGATGGGCTCTACAGCAGAATGGAAGGGATGCAGGAGGGGTTCTATGAATTTGAGGATAGAAAAAGAGTCTGGAACCAATGTGAACAACCCAGAGAAAACCGATTGAAAAAGAAAAAAAAAGTGAACAGAACTTTGTGTACCTCTATAACTGTAACACAAGGTCATTAGAAATGAAACGATGTCATCGAAATCCCTGAAGGTGAAGAGAAAGTGGGTAAGATTATAAAACTATTCACAGAAAAACAAAATGGCTGAAAACCTCCAATTTTTCTTCAAATTTGGCAAAGGACATACATTTAGAGATTCAAGAAACTATGTGAACTCCAATCAGCAGGAACCCAAAGAAAACACACCAAGACACATCGGAGCCAAGCTTCTGAAGCTAAAGACAAAGCAAAAACATTAAAATCAGTGAAAGAAAAATGATCTGTTACCTACAGAGGAAACTCCACTTAAATTACAAGGTTGGGGTTTTTTTTTGTTTGTTTTGTTTTGTTTTGTTTTTCATCAAAAACCGTGGAGGCCAGAAGAAAGTGGCACAGGATTTTTCAAATGCTAAAGAAAAGAACTTGTCACACATAATTCTGTACCCAAGTGAAAAATCTTCAGGAATGACACTGTCATAACATGGGAAACTCTCAGATAAAAGAAACCTAAGGACATTTCTGGACAGCAAAACCACCCTAAAAATATGATGGAAGGAAGTTCCATAAACAGAAGGAAAATGATAAAAGTAAGAAATGTGGAACATTAGGAAGAAAAAAAACAGAAAGCACAAAAATAAAATCTCTCTCTTTCTATGTCACCATAATATACAGTTATAGTACTACAAATCATAAGTTGACTTTATTCAAATGCTATTATTAGAACCCTACATCCATGAGATCATTTGTTGGTTTACATCTATTTCCTTTTCATTCTTAAGAGATGTTAAGGGGCGCGTGGGTGGCTCAGCCAGTTAAGCAACTGACTTCTGCGTTGGTCAAGATCTCACAGTTCATGAGTTCAAGCCCCACATAGGCTGTGTGCTGAGGGCTCAGAGCCTGGAGCCTGCTTCGATTCTGTCTCCCTCTCTCTCTGTCCCTCTCCTGCTCACACTCTGTCTGTCTGTCTCTCTCTCTCTCAATCTCAAAAATAAACATTAAAAATTAAAGAAAAAACAAGGGTTAAAGAATAGTTATGAACTTAGAATTCCATGAACAATACCCATGGAATAAAATTATCCAATACTTTGCTTTTTAAAAAAAATTTTTTAATGTTTATTTTTGAGACAGAGAGACAGAGCATGAGTGGGGGAGGGGCAGAGAGAGAAGGAGACAGAATCTGAAACAGGCCTCAGGCTCTGAGATATCAGCACAGAGCCAGATGCTGGTCTCCAATCCTGCAGCCCTGAGATCATGACCTGAGCCAAAGTTGGACGCTTAACCGACTGAGCCACGCAGGCGCCCCAATACTTTGTTGTTGTTGTTGTTTTTTATATCAGTACAAGTGTTTTTGACAGATCATTACTTTGAGAAGGGATCTAGGTTATTTCTTGGTAATAGTACACCAGTTTATCTCTCTTTATCACACACAAACACACATGCAATTTAAATGGTCAGAGTATTTCAAGATTATGTATTCTTGTATTCTAATGTGTCGTTTTATTCCTTGAGGGTCTGAGCGTCCGAGGGTACGGGTCATTCCAGCACACATCATAGAAGGGGCTTTTGCTGATTAAATATGTAAGTTACTCATGCCAAATAGAATTTGAGTTGGAGATGGTGACTTTTATGGCAAATCTAAGTAAAAAGAATATTTACTGCTTTGGGGACTCTAAATTATATTTGAATATTTTAGGCTGAGGATGAGAGAAGGCAAAAAGGTCAAAGAACTAAGAGCATTTGTTAAATCAATTGAATGTGCAAACAGTGACCTGCTTCTCTCAAGGCTGCAATGGGCAGAAGGTTGGAACAGATGCCCCTGAGCAAAGCACAATTATTTTAAAACACAGATAAACAGCTAAAAGGAAAAATCAAATGCATCTCAATATTACAGCAATATATTCGACTGACGTTTTCTGTCTTTTAATTGTAGAAAAAGTTGTGAGCCAATGGATAATAAAGCAATAAGGCACATACCTAATATATGAGTTAAATATCAAGCATTTAGAAGCTTTATTGTCTTTTCTCTGAAAAGATCGTACTTCAGGATGGTGCTAGAAATTAAAACAAATAATTTATAAGAACTAAGTTGACATATGAGAGTTCTTTTTTTAATGTTTATTTATTTATTTGGAGAAGTGATAGAGACAATGCAAGCAGGGGATGGGCAGAGAGGAAGAGAGAGAGAATCCCAAGCCGGCTCTGCACTATCAGCACAGAATGCAACTCGGGGCTCATTCTCACAAATCGTGAGATCATGACCTGAGCCAAAACCAAGAGTCAGATGCTTAACTGACTGAGCCACCCAGACACTCCTTAAGTAATCTTGTATTTAGGAAGTGTGCTTACTTGTTTGACAGCTCAGCTCATAGGTGTCTCTTGTGGTTTTTTGCCTCTCTCTCTGTCTCTGTCTATCTGTCTCTGTCACACATATGGGCAACATAAACACAAACAAAATAAATATATATTCACTTTCAAGATAATCTCCCTGTGAAAGTTTAATGAGTGCATTTTTAAAAATTTATCTGGATGTGCCCACTTTATGTAGAACACTTTAAAATTAATTTCCCTTGGAGAAATACCTGTGCAAGCATCTGGTGGAAGAGCCTGGCAAATTCTGGAAGGAAATGGATGTAAAATCATGAACAAATGGCCAACTAGTGTTTATTTCATTTCAGCATTCTGTTGGCAGCAACATCTATTATTTTGTGTATGTACTAAGACCTTTGAAGGAAAAAGATGAAAAGAAAAAAAAAGTTCAATTATGGAAAAGCCCTTAAAGAGGGAAAAAGAGGAAATAAAAAAATACATCCAGGTAGTGTTTAAGTGGGAACTACAAACCTGGCTGCAAAAGCATGTGGAAAAAAGAAAAAAGGGGACTGAAATACAGAAATCAGGTTGAACTGGCCAGCTAAGCAGCTGTGAAGTAGTATTTCAAGTGTAATTCTCTAGAGGGAGGCAATGTGATTTGCTGTTTTGAGTGTGACATTTTAATAGTATTTGTATATAAAATAGTATTCAATAAGAAGGAAAGCTTTGATACTGGTATTTTGAAGATGTTTCTACTTAAATTTCTTCTTTTAAATTCATTTATTTATTTTGAAAGAGAGAGCACGAGTGAGGGAGGGGCAGAGGAAGGGAGAGGAGAGAATCCCAAGCAGGCTCTGCACTGTCAGCACAGAGCCCGATTGTGGGGCTCAAACCCTTGAACCATGAGATCATGTCCAGAGCTGAAACCAAGAGTCAGAGTTTAACCAACTGAGCCACCAGAGACCTCTCTACTTAAATTTGTTAACATTAATTCTCTTTCTGTTTCTAATATTCTGTCCATTTATTCACTTACATTTCCTCTTAGGCAATCATAATATCTGGAAATATGGCACTTATAACTTTTAATTTTCAGTAAGTATATCCCATAGTTATTTTTTTAACCTCTTTGTATGCTGTGGTTAGGACTTATCAAAAGATGTTGAACCATGAAAGTAATAGCAGACATCAGTATCTTCCTTTAATAAGAATGTTTTTAATATTTTATCACCAACAATGTTCTCTTCTGTTGGACACTCTTTAACAGACTTAGAAAAGTCCCTTTTATTCATTACTTGCTATGAATATTGAGTTTTGCTTCTTAGCTTGGACTTATGTAGTTTATACTCTTGTATGGTTTGCTTAACTAGTAATTTTATTATATTGAGGTAATAGTATTTTCCTATAATTAATAAATTTAGTTTCCATTTTTTTCCCTCTCTAATATTAAATAGTCCTGTGATTCTGGGAAAAGCAGAATTAGCTCTCTGGGGATTTCTCTTACTATGCTCTCTTCTCAATTTGCCGAGGTTTTATTAGGAAATTTTACCTTTCTATTCACAATGATATTAATCGAAAGTTTTCTTATATTTTCCTTTTCTACATTGGGAATCGGTACTATGGTAGCCTTATACATGACTTAGGTAGCCGGGACAGGCTGTGAAACAGGATATGGAACATGCACGCTATGTGTTTCTTTTTTCTCTTTATTTTTTTAAATTTATTTCAGAGAGAGAGAGAGAGAGAGAGAGATAGCCTGAGCAGGGGAGGGTCAGAGAGAGAGGGAGATACAGAAGCTGAAACAGGCTCCAGGCTCTGAGCTAGCAGTCAGCACAGAGCCTGACGCGGGTCTGGAACCCACGGACATTGAGATTATGACCTGAGCCGAAGTCGGACGCTTAACTGACTGAGCCACCCAGGCCCCCATCAGGCTATGTGTTTCTTAATGCTCAAATAGACATGCTGAGTAAAATGTACTGGGGGGGGGGGGGCTGGTATGCATGGACATGCTTCTGCGTGTATGTAATAGAAGTGCAAAACTGTCGGGGCACCTGGGTGGTTCAGTCGGTTAAGCGGTTAAGCGTCGGACTTTGGCTCAGGTCCTGATCTGAGGGATTGTGAGTCCAAATCCTGTGTCGGACTCTGTGCTGACAGCTCAGAGCCTGGAGCCTGCTTCGGATTCTGTGCCTCCCTCTCTTTCTGCCCCTCCTCTGCTCATGCTCTGTTCTCTCTCTGTCTCAAAAATAAACACTCAAAAAAAAATTTTTAAAAGAAGTGCAACACTGTCACTAAAATGTATGTTATCTGCTTCAGGAAAAAGTTTTGTTACTCATCTAGGTTCTTTATTTTTCAGAAAATCAATTATTACCTATGATTTTAAAAAATTATGGTTTAAATATTATCCAGTTTTTCATAATTTAAGGAAGTATTTATATACTTAATGTATCGTTCCTCTTGTAACAATTTAATTGACTTCTGTTTTTGTCTTTTTCTCAATCTGTAAGATATACAATAGTGTCATATTATTAAATCTACTATTTCCTTGATCTGTTTGTTTTCTTTAAAAATTGGTATTCTTACTGTTTTAGTTGCTTTTATTATTTAAAGATAATAAAGCTTCTTGAATTGACACTTTGTTCACTTTTTTCAGTTTTTCTTGATTTTATTGAAAGTATTTTAGGCAATCAGTTTTCCCTGGTTATGTTTAGCTATAAATGTAAGTATTTGTATTTAGTATTTTTCATTGGTATTTATTTCAAAATGTTTTTTTTTTATGTTTTATTTATTTCTAGGAGAGAGAGAGAGAGAGACAGCGTGAGCAGGGGAGGGTCAGAGAGAGAGGGAGTCACAGACTGAAACAGACTCCAGGCTCTGAGCTGGCAGTCAGCACAGAGCCCGACGCGGGGCTCGAATCCATGAACCGCGAGATCATGACCTAAGCGAAAGTCGGATGCTTAACCGACTAAGCCACCCAGGCGCCCTTCAAAATGGTTTTTAATGTCAGCCCACATTTTTAAAAAATTTAAGGCAGGAGTTTTTTAGGAGTTTATCGCAGAATTTTTGAGTTATTGAACAAAGGAGTTTTAAGACTTCAGACACACTGGATGTTTAATCACGTAAAATGAGTCAGAATGGAAAAGCAGTGGAGTTTATCTTTGGCACAGTCAAGCTTTCCCACTCTGTGATAGTTTTGCTCTTGAAGTTCAGTATTCCTTTATAACCTATAAGGATATAAACATGTAGTTATTACCGTTATAATAATAAATGTGGCTTATCGGTTGCACAGGATTTAATTTATAAGAATTCTGAAAGGTGGGCATTATTTTGTCTATTTTTCACTTACGGGGAAAATCAGGCACCATGCAATGAATGGGGTGGCCCTCTTATGGTGATTCATCTCTCAAAGGGAATAATTTCTTAAGTTTGTATTTGAGTGTGAAACCAAATCTCCATCTGTGTGTTGAAATTGTTTTAGTTTTGATCAGTAGGTGGGATATGTGCTCCTAAATGCACAAGAGCTTCTCAGTCCCATGTCCTTCTGTTACCCAGATATAGCAACCCTTTTCTCTCATGTGCATTTGCTTGACAGTGTCTTGGTTATGTCCTAAAGCTGGACAGCCTTCCAAGGTCAAGGCTGTTTGTGTCTGTGCAAAGCATAGAAAAGCCACTATATGCATGAGTTGTTCACCAAATATTTTAAAGATAATAGATAGAACTATATTTTAAGACCTCTTTCTCCTTTTTCTTTCCTCCTTTCATTTTTTAAAACGTTTTATTTTTAACCAATCTCTATACACAGTGTGGGGCTCGAATTCCCAAACCCGAGATCAAGAGGCACAGGCTCTAAGGGCTGAGCCAGTCAGGTGCCCCTCTTGTCCTTTTTTAACCCAAGATTTGGAGTAAGAGAAATATGATGGGAGAAAAAATTAGTTAAGCTTAGCATGAGGTTAGAATTACAAAGGGTCAGGATCTGTGTCTTCAGTGAGATGCTCAACGTGGGTGCTAAAAATGCATCACAACTTCCCAGCAATGGAGACAAAGAGAAAAACTGAACAATTTTCAAGTGTTTCGGGGTCTTGGGTAATGTAAAGTACTGCATCCCTGGGACTAAGGCCTGGGGAAATTCTCTGAGCACATACATACTGTATTAGGTACTTTGTTGGATAATGACCATGACTTTTGCACACTAATAAATGGAAGTCGATAGTCTTGACATGACTGTTTTATAATCTACATTAATGCAGCACAATGATTAAACCATGGTTCCATGCATGCTTACTATCTTTCTTTTTCCACTTTTCTTTTTTTATTTCTAACTTTAAAAAAGATAATTCTCAATGATTTTCTGGTACCTAGAAAATCTCTTTTATTTTCCTTTCCTTTTTTTTTTTTCTAGGTATTTGATGTGAATCGTTATAAGCAGCTGTGAAGTATACCTAGAATTGTTAATCAGATTAAAGATGATCCTCCCACACACTCCACCAGGGCTCTGACTGACTGAAATCAAATATATACATGCAGTTGAACTAGACCACTACTTTCTGGTAACTTTTTTTTCCCATTCTAGTAAATTTTTAATATGAAAGAGGGCTCAGAGAGTTGAAAACTCTTATGAATTAGAGTAATTTTTAATCTAGTATTCATCACAAAGCTGAGATGTCATATATGCATATACAGTCAACTTACTCTGAAGCAGTACAGTCCAATGAAAATGAAATGCAAGCCACAT
Organism: Hyaena hyaena; assembly: GCF_003009895.1. NCBI lineage: Eukaryota > Metazoa > Chordata > Mammalia > Carnivora > Hyaenidae > Hyaena > Hyaena hyaena. Next base: position 54,056 of record NW_024082924.1, read on the forward strand.
ATTCAATTTAAATGTTCTTACAATCATATAAAAAAGTAAACTGCGGAATACTGAGGTGGTTCAGTGGGTTAGTTATCTGACTTTTGATTTTGACTCAGGTCATGATCTCCTGGTTCCTGGGTTTGATTCCCACATCCGGCTCTGGGCAAACAGTGTGGAGCCTGCTTGGGATTCTTCTTCCTCCTCTATCTGCTCCTCTTCCCCTCTCACGTTGCAAGTGTGTGTGCACTCTCTCTCTCAAAATAAATAAGTAAACATCAAAAAAAGTAAACTTTTTAAATAAAAAAAGTGCATATATGTGAAGTCTTCAGAATGTGGTATGTAGTTTACACTTATAGAACATCTTGACTTGGACTAGCTGCCTTTCCACAATCACATATGGTGAGTGGCTACCATATTGGATAGCATAGCTCTCAGGGGATATATACTGCTCCTCCTCAGGATGACTCAAGGGAATTCTCTATCACGCTAAGGTACAAGTAAAGAAGACTCCTATTTCTGAATAGTTTTTTCCCAATCCATTGTTGATACCAATACATAGTCTTAGGCACATGAGGACCACACCGAGTCTGAAAACCACCGGAACTGGGCTCCACCATGTTCAGCAAGGCAAGGCTTGGGTGTTACGGCAGGCCAAAGTGTCCAAAAGCTTCCTAAGTGGAAACTCGCAGTTCTTGCAATGATCTCCTAACTGATCAGTAAGGAACGTTTCTGGGACTCACTCTGATGTGGACCACTGTTTGAGTAGAACCGTTCCATCAGAATCCCGGCAGTTGAAAGGCTTCAAGGAGAAACATATTTTCATAGCAGACAGATATTTATTAAAGAAATGTACTAATTATAAAAATAGTCCCACTCAATGTCACATCATCCATATCCCTCCTGTCCACCACGTTAGTTACTTTGTCACAATATCCTAATTATGAAATGCTGTGAAAACCATATAACACGATATAGATAAAGAACCAACTGCATGATAGTTTAAATAGAAAACTCACAAGAAGGGGTGCCTGGGTGGCTCAGTCGGTTGAGTGGCCGACTTCGGCTCGGGTCATGATCTCACAGTTCGTGGGTTCGAGCCCCATGTCGGGCTCTGTGCTAACAGCTCAGAGCCTGGAGCCTGCTTTGGATTCTATGTGTCCTTCTCTCTCTGCCCCTCCCCCACTCATGCTGTGTTTCTCTCTGTCTCAATAATAAATAAACATTTTAAAAAAAAGAAAATTCACAAGAAAAGCTGAAGCATGTATCATTTAAGAAATTAAAATAGATATAACATGGAAGGCTCAAAGGACAATTATTTAACTATCAAGGAATTAAGAGATATTTTGAAACTCGAGAAATCCACAAAGTGTTGAACTTCTTTCTGGTTGTGTATTAAACAGAAGTTGCAAGAACATTCTTTTCCCTTGAAATGTAATCAGAAAAATTCTATACTGATGGGCACCTGACTTCAGCTCAGGTCATGATCTCATAGTTCATGAGTTCAAGACCCGAGTCAGACTCTGTGCTTATAGCTCAGAGCCTGGGACCTGCTTCGGATTCTGTGTCTCCCTCTCTGACCCTCCCGGCTCATATCTGTCTCTCTCAAAAATAAATAAACATTTAAAAAAACTTTAAGAAAAGAAAAACTCTATACCGAGGAGGTAACACTTGGCATCCTCTGTTCATTTTAATAAGTACACAGAAGCAATTACAATGGATATGACTATTTTAAAAACTTAAAATCATTTTAATAATTTCTTATTTTATAATTTTAGCTTTTTGATGACAGTAGACTTATAAAATTTTGTCTGTGAGCAATAAGAGCCATAATTATCCAAATGAGTTTCTGCTCTTTTATTTGAAATTCTTATATTAAAGAAGAAGCCATGTTCCTTGTTAACACATGGGAAAGTTGATGCTTACACATGGGCACTTTAAAAAATGGTTTATTATGTATGAACATCTGCTCTCCTCCATTCTGAATATCAACAGGGAAAGTGTGATCGAATATTAAGTGTTGCCCACATCATTACTGTTAAAATGAATAAGATAAATATTTGAACATAACTGCATGCTTTATCACAAAAACACATTGAGGTTATTTGGGGAATTCATAATGTTTCATTTAATCACAACAAAAAGTAAGGGGCATGAAGTATCCAGAGAATGGGCTTGCAGAATTGGGAGTTATTTTCCTAGCTGTGATATTCAGCAAAACCCTATTAACTCAGACCCTACACAGTTTTCAAATTAAAGTTATTTAGATGTGATACATTTCAATCTGGATTGGTAAAAATTTGGGAATAATGCATTTAATTATAAAGTATATAAATATTACTCAGGAGAAAGAGGAATGTGGAATAATCAAAGCAAGTCTCAAAAAAAAAAAAAAAAAAAAACACCTGTCTATATAAAGGGTGTTATAATTCTGAATTCGGGAGGTGAAGTTGGCCGGGAAGGGACCAGGACCTCAGCCACAGACCAGAGCTAGTCTTAGCCCTAGCTATTCCCTAACCTGTGCTCCCCCACCACTGCTGACATCCTGTGCTTCCACAATCTCACCTTTAAAAGAAAAGGGTGAAACGGATGGTTATTCATTTTCTTGCCAGCTTAAGTGTTTGTGATTCTAATTTGCATGAGTTAAATAATATATGTGCCTAGGATATATAACTACATATGTGAGACAATTGGGCATTGATTCCTATTTAATAAATTGGGGCTAATGCAGCATATCTTCTATATACTAAGATGGTCCCACCCATTTTCTTATGTTTCTCTTTCACAATTAGAGAAATCAGCCAGCAGGTGGATATCAGTCTCAGTTTATAATTTTGACTGTCTCACTACTTTGATTTTCCATAGGCTTGTTCAGTGAAATCAAGGACCATATTTTATTTTATATCAACTTAATACTTATGTTGTGGTATTTATGCATAAATATTAAATAGATTTAACAATTGCATTATATTTAAAACTCAATGCAGTGTTTAAATATGAGGGGCACCTGGATGGCTCAGTCGGAGAACCACCTGACTTTGGCTCAGGTCATGATCTCATGGGTTTGTGAGTTCAAACCCCACCTTGTGCTCTGTGCTGACAGCTCAGAGCCTGGAGTCTGCTTCGGATTCTGGGTCTCCCTCTCCCTCCCTCTCTCACTCATACTCTCTTTTTCTCACAAAAATAAACATTAAACAATTTTAAAAATTAAATATGATTTCAAATGAGTTTACAGGTAAACACTTTTCTTGGATTCTATCTTGTCTTTTTCTCTTTTTTTTTTTTTTTTTTTTTTTGTTCCATCTGGTCTTTGAAGCCTGGCCGAATCATCCACATTAGGCTGTCTAGTCGGCTCCTAACTTGTAGAAAATACACTTTTTAGCTTTTGAAAGGGTTCATTACGTGATCCATTGAGATCCAGAAGAAAGTATTAGAATTTCTATCTCATCTTATATTTCTAACTTTCTTTCCATTTTTAATTTTCTATTTCTCCATATGTTTCATAAAGTATGAGATCCCTTTATAGAGCTTGATGGACTTATCGTTTAAAAATAAATTTTGAAGATGTATTTAAATTGCATATAAATTTATAATATATAAAATATATATTATATATGTAAATAAATAAATTGTATAAAATTTACTGATAAGGGGTCTGTGTTAAAGAAAGTTGGGAGAAAACTTTCCAAACTGATGCTGTTCAGTAGAAATATAAGAAATATGTATAAGTTTACAGGTCCTAGAAGCCTCATTTAAAGTAAAAATTAAAATCACACCTCCAACGTATCCAAAATAGTATCATCTTAGCATATAAAAAACATACATTTGTTAATGATGTATTTTACATTCTTTTGTAGATTTCTTACTCTATCTTGGAAATCCCACGTGTATTTCACTCTTACAGCACACCTCTATCTAGACTGGTCACGTTCCCAGTAATCATTAGCTACCTTTGTCAATCAATCGTCGTCCTACACAACTCAGTTCTCAAAAGCACCATTCAGAGGTTCAGCTGACTGAGCCACTCAGGCCCCCCAACAGGAACCATTTTTAATCACTTCTATTCTTGCTCAGTGAGCAAACCCTAGCCGACTCAATACTTTTCCTAACTTATAAATTCTCAAACTAGGCTTCTTGAAACTGGATTAAGGTTTTCCTTTTCTCAAATACAATAATAATGAGCATCTTCTAACTCACAGAAAAGAAAAAAAATCAGTAGAAGAAATTAATTTTCTCTCTATGCCTTTAAAATCTTTGCCCTCATAACATTTCTAAAAATATTGTTTCCTGTTACTATTTCTCTCCAGTGAGTTCTCACAGATGGCAAAGTGAATTTCATACAGAAAAAAATAGTGTTGACAGCAAACATTAAAAAGCATCTTTTAGAGATTTTATTTGCAATTTCCTTACTTAATGTATTTTGGCTTTTGCCAACCCACGTTAGTCTATTAGCATGTAAGTCCCAGACTATAGAATTTTTCTTTCTTTTCTTTTTTCTGTAGTACCCCCAAGGTTTCCCTCCTAGAGTGTCTGACATACATTTGGAGAGCAATTAAATATTTATTAACCAAATGAATTTTTAAAAGTCATCTTTGCTGGTCATTAAATAATTCCCATAATCCACATACTTCATGGTACATATCTACAAATAGTACTGATTACTGTCAGCTTCTTTATAATCAAACCAGTATGAGCAACAATCGTGAAAAGTCCCTCTACATTTTCATAGAGAGCTCTAGAAGTGCGACATCACTTGAGGGAATTCAGTAGAGTTTGCCTTGAGGATGACTGTATTCCAGCATTTAGTTTCTGTCTTGCTCTTCAACTAGAAAACCACCTTTGCCTAAAGTGCCAGTATTCCCCCATGATCCCTTCTCATTCACGCGACTTCACAAATCTTGGTAGTAAAAGCAGAAAGAGAAAGAAAATGTGGCATCGGTTTCCTGGTCTAAATTACAATTTTAAAGTATGATGTGCATTGTTGAATCAGCACTTTCCCCAGGATTTTTATCCATGATAAAGATCCTTGTTTCACTTTTGCCAGATTTCACAATTCTCTACTTTCAGGACACCTGGGTGGCTCAGACAGTTGAGCGTCTGACTTCGGGTCAGGTTTTAATCTCATGGTTCCTGAGTTTGAGCTCTGCATCCGGTTCTCCACTGTCAGTGCAGACCTTTGGATCCTCTGGTCCCCTCTCACTGTGCCCCTCCCCTGCTCATGCTCTCCCTCTCACAAAAATAAATAGACATTTAAAAACACGATCTACATTCACTACTGTTTTTTGTCTTCCAGTTAGTAGGGTATATTTGTTATATTTCTCTCCCTGATGGTAGTTACAGCCTATATTCCATTTTCTTAGTAATGAAGAAGAACTTTCTGTATGCTTAGGTGGAAGTACTGTGGTTTCTGCACATTTTAAAAATTACAGTTTTATTTATTGTTACTCCATCTTATTTACTGGCTCTCATTGTATATTAATTTGCTGAATGGATTCTAATTTGGAGAATCAATGTTTGATAGAGTCAATTAAATCACTCTGGTGAAACAGTTTCTTTTCTTGCCTCGTTGCCCCTTTATATTGTTTTTCCATCCTGTTTATATTAACTTTATATGCCTGATACAGAATAACTTTTCTACATGCCTCACACTTGAGAATGTTGTATGGTGAAAGGAATATGTTATTTGGATTTGGAGGAAGGAAAACAAATCCCATTAGAAGCCTTATAGAAAATAAAGCATTCTGAGACTGTATTTCACATGCACACTTGAGTATCCTCCAAATAATTGGAGTCAATTATTTCTGGTCAGTGCTTGAGGTCAATGGGCCAGATGGGAGTTGGGAGATATGGTGGTAAACATGGGTGGTTTATGGGCCTTTTAAGCTGGAGAAATGCACAGGCAGAATGTGTTACACAGTATTGTTTTCTGGAGAAATGAGGTATCACATGGGGATTTACTGAATTAGTGAAATGGGTCATCGGTCCTTCATATTCTTATAATAAATTCTTTTCCAACTCTCACTTATGATTTCTTTCTTTCTGTGATCCCACCATTATACCCAAAATATTCCTAAAAGTAAGAGCCATGGTCCATTGTTGACCAAGAAAAAAAGCTGCAAAGCAGAAACAAACACACAAACAAATAAAAAAAAACCCAGAAAGTGTTTATTTAGATACTTTGGGACTGAAACTGGGAGACGTAGCCATAGCCCACATTCCAAAGAAAGCTCCAAATTGTGAGTAGGGAGTGGAGACTTCTAAAGGCAAAAACCACAAGGTCACATAATTTGTTTGGTTCTGACAGAGCTAAACTATCTAAGACATGATTGACTATTTAGTTAACAGATGTTATATCATCTCTATTTCAGTCCAAAGTAGAAGGATTTTTTTCAAGGGTTTGGTTGCAATTAACAAGTTGCAGTCGACAGAAGTCAGGAGTTTCTTGGTGTTCTGAGAATTGAAACAGCAGGCAGGCACATTTCCTACTTCCTCAATATCCCCCCAACCCTATTTTAAATGACTCTCTTAGCAAAGCTTACTTCATTTTTGGAATCTCCTTTCATGCCATGAACAGAGCACCAGCTAACTTGTCATGTACATATGGAGTCTTAGCCACACGATGTTTCATTTTCCATAAGTATGATCATTTGGCTCCTGGGGAGTCAGTCTCTGATGAACTTTCTCCTTCCTCTATGTCTATATTCCTCTTCACATTTCTCCATCTTTACCCAGGCTTCCTGCTGCCTACCCCCGCCTGGTCCCATATGGTCAAGTGCCATCTGTTCATGACCGTTGAGGTTTTGGTCTTCCTTCTCACACCCTTAGAGTTCTCCATAGTATGTGTAAGCCCACAGTTCTCATGAAAAAAGTATTAGCTATTCTACCCTGGCTCGTATAAATCCTCTGCAACATAAACTTTCTGCTTCGGCAATAGGCATCGCTTCTCATAGCCTAACTTCAAAGGGTTATTAGATTAAAGTGCTTGCTTTTCAGAAGGAATATGAATGAGAAGGAGAATAAATGGAGTGAATGACATAGAAAACCCTGAGCTACCATTCATTTATTCATTCAGAACTTAATGGGACTCACCTATGCACCTATAATCATCCAAGGTACTAGAATATTAAAATAAACCAAACCCTGTGCTTTTTTTTTTTTCAAATTTTCTTTTTCTAATGGAGAAGACAGACATGCAAGTGGGTGAATTATGTTGAATGTGCCTAAAATGCCTTAATAGAGTCTAAACAAAAGACTCACAAGATAACTTATTTCAATGGGACAAAAACTGGAAGCTGAGAGTTTCAGGCAGCAGTTTACCTGGAGAATCAGGTAACATAGAGGTAACTCTTTTCACCTTCAAGGCCGACATGGTTCATATAAAAGAAAAGATATTCCATTTATTCCACTATGTTTAAAGTATGTCTTTATAGAATATAGTCACACATACAAGATGGCTTTATTGGTATTGATAAAACTTGAAACAGAGTTGTATCAATGGTGACTACATAGAGAATTGGGAAAAATTTAAGGCAGAATTGGTAAAACACTAAATTGGACATTGTGAACTCCTCGAAATCCTTTGTGTGTACCTATCCTCTGCGACAGCTTAAAAAACTATTTCAACAAGGTGTTGACAATGTGGTAAATTATGGGCAGTGGCTTTATAGAAAGAAGTGGAAATCTTGGGGTATCAAAGAGTGAAAATTTTAGGAAGAGATATTCTAAAATAATTTTAAAGAACTTTGTTAAGTAAAATAAAAAAACACTCTGAGGAAAAAGTGTTTTACTTATAATTTCCCAGCTCTTCCCATTGCTAACTAGATGATTTTCCTTAAAATGAATGAAAGACTTTGTGAAATGTTAAATCAAATATAGAGTTGGATTCACTGAGTTAATGTCAGTTAGCATACCTGGGCACTTAGCATGTCTAAACTTCTTTAAACTATTTTTTTTTCCTTGCCAAAGTAAGGAATCCCATATTACTCTTAGAGCATAATGAAAAGCTGGATTAAAGCCCAGATACACACAAGAGAGGAGGCAAGATGGCCGAGAAGTAGGGAGCTCCGTACATTTCGCTCCCACCCATTTCTCAAACAGAGAAGGCTTGAAGCCATAGGACACTGAGCCTCAGGGGTGTTGAAAGAGAAAGAGACAGAATACACTGGGAAGACAACCTCATAAGTGCGTGAGTGAGAACTGGGAAGACAAAAGTGGGCCCGGAACTGGAGACACTGAGGGAGGAGAGGGAGCCTCCCTCATAGGCAACAGTGGTGAGTGGAAGGGAAAAGAAAGAGAGGCTAAAACTGTTCATAGAACTGTCCCAGGAGAAGAGAAAAAACTCGGCTTGGGAGAAGAGTATTTTTAGTTCTAGCTGGGGTGCAGAATTTGAACTGGGTACCCCTGGTTCCTGACAGCGCCAGGAAAAACTGCTTTGCTGTGCTCCTGGCACCATCCCCAACAGCATGGAGGCAGTGGATCCCAGGCTATGCCACCATTTGACCCTGGCAGATCTGAGGCTACACCACTTCCTCCCCTACCTAGCCCTCCCCCCACTCCCAACCCCTGGCAGCAGAGAAGCAGCGATCTGCTGACTGTGTTTCGAGTGGTATCAATAAAACGCATGGACTCAGACCTGGAAACGAGGTGGGGCTTGGGACATAGAGCACGGCCCACCTTGGCTATGCCCACAGCACAGGGAGATGGGACCCAAAAGAGTGATTTGCAATGCCTGGTTCAAGAAGGGACTGGGATGCCACTGTTTTTGTCCCCACAACCACTAGGGTGGCCACTGGGCACAGTGGAGGCTGAGACCAGTCTACATCAAACTACGCCCATCCCTGCTAGAGAGCTGCTTTTTTTCCACCTGAGGCCAAGGCAAGACCAACATGGATGCACTGCCATGATTAGTTCTAGATCAATTCTTTCTATTTAGATATATTTTCCCTCGTTTCATTCGCATCCCTCCCCTCTGCTGGACTGGGCACTCTGGTCACTGGTTTGCTTAAACAGTCATTTAATCGATTCTCTACATGTATATTCTACACCTCCACTGCAACCTTTCTCTCTCTCTCTCTCTCTCTCTGGAGTAATCAGACTATATAGTTTCTCTCAGTAACATTGTCTTCATTTCCTTCTCCTTGCCTCTTACCATATTCTCCTCTTTCTCTCTCTGAATTAAGCCTCTTAGACTCTCTGCCTGGTCATTGTCCAGTTTCGCTTCCTCCCTGTCCTATAATTTCTCTCTTTCTGTATGCTCTTCCATCAGCACTGGCACCCTGTTTTTTATTTGTAGCTTGCAATTTTGGTTTTATGCTTTTAGACTGTCTTTTCTCTTTTTTTCTTTTCTTTCCTTTTTCTTTTTCTTATTTGTTTTTCTTTCTTCATCTTTTTTCTTCTTTTCCTTCCTTCCTTCTTTTTTTTCTCTTTCTTTTTCATTTTCCCTTACAGGTTGTGTGTTTGTTGCATTTGTCAGTGTGTTTGTGTGCTTTTGTTCCCTGTGAGTTTGTCTGTCTGTTTTCTTTTCTAGGGCTACATTAAGAAACAAGCCAAAGTACACATGGTGGAGAGTCCCAAATACCACTACAAGTAGGGAAATAAAATAACCAAAGTCTCAACAAGAGAGACCGAGAGACACCATACAATGAACACTTCCTGAACAGACAGGCCCTGGACAGTCAAAGAGCCTTCTTTAATACAGCAGTACTCGCAAGTGCACAGTGCATAACAAGCTTTTAAAACTAACAAGAGACAGAAAGCTAGCCAAGATGATGAAACGGAAGAACTTTCCTCTAAAGACATTCCAGGAAGAAATGACAGCTAAAGAACAGCTCAAAATAGATATAAACAACATAGCTGAACAACAATTTAGAATAATAGTCATAAAATCAATCGCTGGGCTTGAAAAAGGCAAAAAAGACATCAGAGAAACTATTGCTACAAAGACTATGGAGCTTAAATATAGTTGTGAGGAATTAAAAAATGCTATAAATGAGATGCATAATAAAATGGAAGCATCCAATGCATGGATTGATGAGGCAAAGAGGAAAATAGGTGAATTAGAATACACAATTATAGAAAAAGAGGAAGCCAAGAAAAAGAGAGATAAACTGATCCAGGAACACGAAAAGAGAGTTCGAGACCTAAGTGATACAATCAAACGGAACAGTATCCGTACCATAGGAATTCCAGGAGAGGAATAAAGAGGGAAAGGCGCTGAAGGAGTCCTTGAACAAATTATAGCTGAGAACTTCCCCAGTGTGGGGGAGGAAACAGACATTAAAATCCAAGAGGCATAGAGAACTCTCCTCAGATGTAACTTGAATCAATCTTCTGTATGACATATCATAGTTAAACTGGCAAAATATAAGGACAAAGAGAGAATTTTGAAAGCATCTAGGGATAAAAGGACCCTAACATACAAAGGGAAACCTGTCAGAGTGGTGACAGACCTATCTACTGAAACTTGGCAGGCCAGAAAGGAATGGCAGGAAATCTTCAATGTGATAAACAGAAAAAGTATGCAGCCAAGAATCCTTTACCCAGCAAGCCTGTCATTCAGAATAGAAGGAGAGATAAAAGTTTTTCCAGATAAACAAAAATTGAAAGAATTCTTCACCACTAAACCAGCCCTACAAGAAATCCTAAAGGGGACTGTATGAGGGAAATGTTGTAAGGAATGCAAGGTACAGAGACATCACCACAAACAAATCCTACAAAGGATACAATGACTCTAAACCCATATTTTTCAATAATAACACTGAATGTAAATGGACTAAATGCTCCAATCAAAAGACATAGGGTAGCAGAATGGATTAAAAAAATCCATCTATTTGCTGTCTACAAGAGACTCATCTTAGACCTGAGGACACCTTCAGATTAAAAGTGAGGGGATGGAGAAATATCTATCATGCTACTGGAAGTCAAAAGAGAGTTGGAATAGCTATACTTATATCAGACAAGTTGGACCTTAAAGTAAAGCCAATAACAAGGGATGAAGAAGGACATTATATAACAATTACAGGGTCTATCCATTAGGAAGAAATAACAATTATAAATGCCTATGCACCAAATACGGAGTCACCCAAATACATAAAACAATTAATCACAAATAGAAACAATCTTATGGATAAGAATGTGCTAATAGCAGGGGACTTTAATACTCCACTTACAGCAATTTGATAGATCAACTAGGCAGAAAATCAGAAACAATGGACTTGAATGACACACTGGACCACATGAATTTGACAGATATATTTAGAACTCTACATCCTGAGGCCATGGAATTCACTTTCTTCTCAAGTGCAC
>NW_024082925.1:0-1848 GCF_003009895.1 Hyaena hyaena
AATCTGGCCATGTGTAGCAACATGGATGGACCTTGAGGGTGTTATGCTGAGCGAAATAAGTCAGGCAGAGAAGGACAAATATCATATGTTTGCATGTATAGGAGGATTAGGAGGAACTTGACGGAGGAACAAGGGGGAGAGGAAGGGCGGAAATGGTGGGGGAAAGGGAGAGAGGCAAACCATGAGAGACTCTTGAATGCTGACAAAAACTGAGGAGTGATGGATGTGAGGGGGAGGCGGGATGGGCATGGAGGAGGACACTTGTGGGGATGAGCACTGAGTGTTATGTGGAAACTAATTTTACAATAAACTATTTGTAAAAAAAAAAAAAAACTATAGAGAACTCACCAACATGCCAGGGACTTCTCTGAGCATTTTATATAACTTTTATGATACAATCCCTATAAACACCCTATGAGATGAGAAACTATGATTAAGTCCATTCTGCAAAGGAGGACTCAGAAGTTATGTATCCAGCTAACGTCACAAAGCTACATTCCAGGCCAGCTTTATCATAACATACTAGCTTCCTATTTCTAAACATTGGCGATTTACTGCATGAAGGTTATTGTCCCATCTCAATTTATGAAAGAACAGTTAGCCACTGGAGAGTAGAAGGATCATGGTAGAAAGGCAGGTGTGGTGCTAGGCACAAATTACAGTGCTATAGTGTAGCATCTGAGTTTCCCTAATAATGGCAACTTTCACTTGCATGTGTAGAACAGCAGTAGCTGTACTAATGTATTTTCATTGCCTAATGAGTCTTTTATTTTCATTTTGTGCACATGCCCAGATAAATAATAACATGGATTGGAAATCTATGATATGGGGGGGAAAACTTTAGCTTTTAAGCTCCCTTTAAAAAAATGATTAACTAGGGGCACCTAGGTAGCTCAGTCACTGAACATCCGACCTCAGCTCAGGTCACGATCGATCTCACCATTAGTGAGTTTGAGCCCCACATCGGGCTCACTGCTGTCAATAGAGGCCGTTTTGGAATTTCTGTTCCCCTCTCTTTCTGCCCCTCCCCTCCTCATACCTGCTCTCTCTCTCTTTCAAAAATAAATAAAACATTTTTAAAAAACGACTAATTAAGACTATCTGTTTATGAGAATGGTATGTAATTTCCTTGTATCTTCCCTAACTGGACTTCCTGTCTGACTTATGTCAGTGCTGTCTGTCTGGAAAGAGACCAGAACCAAAGACGCCAAGCAAAACAGGATATAAATAATGGTCCTGGCATTGATGAAGCTTCAGAACTGAAACTGCCATCAAATGGGAATCAAGAAGGAATCAGCAGTCAGAAGCTATCAGTTGAGATTTATGGCGATAACAAATTGAGACAAAAATGAGGTTTTTTTTTTTTTGAAGGTTAAGTTAACAGTTAAGAAAGCAAATATGGTAGGCAGTATTTGTAGCCTTAGATACAAGAAAACTTTATACTCCGGTGACTTCTATTTCAGAACACAAGCACCATGGTTTCTACGTGCTAAAGAGTCAGATGCTATGAAGGCCACACCAAGGCCCATGAACCAAAGTGAGTGAGACTTAAAAATATGTTTAGCAGCATATAGTCTTGCTTTGGGAGAAGTGTATAATCAAGTAAAAGAGATTCTATAAATAATAATTCTTCAGATGTGGTTTATCTATACCATGGAATACTACATGGCAATGAGAAACCATGAAATCTGGCCATGTGTAGCAACATGGATGGACCTTGAGGGTGTTATGCTGAGCGAAATAAGTCAGGCAGAGAAGGACAAATATCATATGTTTGCACGTATAGGAGGATTAGGTGGAACTTAACTGAGGAACAAGGGGGAGAAGAAGGGGGGAAATGGTGGGGGA